>NW_027186473.1:1966433-1995498 GCF_028583685.1 Petaurus breviceps papuanus
AACGCTAGCTTGGCTTCCGCTTCCTCTTGCTCCGCCCCTTCCTGCTATGTCAGCAAGTCCAACGGGGCATGGAAGATCTTTAAATCCCATAACCCTTACAGAAGCAAATTGTAGAAATAAAAATAGAACAAGCCCTTATAATTGCAAGAAATACACATTTTGTATTTCTGAAAGTCGGTATAACTAGAGTACACAATGTAAAGTATAAATCTAATAACTAATTGCTAAATGTATATTTTAACTTTGGTGTGTAACTCAAATCCAGGTTTCTAACTTATTTTTCTAACTTATTTTTTGACAGTTTTATCCAAGGTACTTAAACATTGTCTTAATTTATGTAAAATGACAGAGAGATGCTGCAACCTATTTTTTTTTGGCCTTTTTGGGCTTCAGTTTTCTCATTTGTAAAATAAGGAATTGAACTAGATTATTCCTTCAACCTCTAAAATCTGTTGATTCAGTTCTTCAAATGTATGAACCAGCAGTCTAAATAACAGGGAATATGTGTAACCCTAAAGCAGTGTTCTTTTCTATCAGAAATACATCAAATGGACAAGAAACTCTTCTTAGAATAATTTTTAGTATGTTGATGCAGAACGTAACATTTACTTGGCAATTCAGCATGAAGCCAAGTGAAAATTAATGACAATCCATTACCCGTAGAACAATGTGGATCTGGAATGGACTAGGCAGAAGTAGCTAGGAGTTGGGAGGGAAGGACAGATTTATCTTTGTACAGTAGAGATATTCTTGAAAAGTTGTGTTTATTGAATATTTCCAAGTCAACTCATGTTCTAAAGGCACCAGAGATCCTCACAGATTCTTCTGTAATAATAGTGATGATGATAGGGATAGGACACTAGACCTGTTATTTCACTGGTTAGAGAGCTCTTTGTTTAGAAATTCCCTCTGTCAATGTAGTTCAGCACCTACTCTGCAGCTTTAAATCTTAGAGAAGTGCCTAGAGCGACAAGAGATTAGATGACTGCCCACTAATAATAGGTAATATTTATATGGTGATTAACATTTGCAAAATGCTTTACAAATATTACCTTACTTAATCCTTATAACCTCTAAAGGAGTTATTGTTATCCCCATTTTACAGATGAGGAAACAAGATGAGAGGTTGTGACTTGCCAGGGTTATATAGCTAGTAAGACTTCCCTACTCCTAAGATTGGCCTGCGTTCTGCTGTGCCAGCTAGCAGATGATCACTCCCTAACATCCCTTGCTTAAAGTAAGCAGACATCTGCAACTTCACCCTCAGGTTATTCCAATTCTGAGGAATGGGGAAGACAGTTGATTTGGGGGTAGTTTAAGGGCTTCAGTCAGTATGACCCTAGAACCAGAAATTCCAAAAAGGCCCTCAGCCTGAGTCTCCCATAGGGCTTTCAGACCCACACTGAAACCCAGCTGTCTTAGAACTAGATTGTTTTTGTGGATCAAGTGACTAACGGTCTTGCAGCTCTACACTGGGGGCCAAGGATTTGCTAGTGACTGCAACTCTAATTTTCCTTGTGTTAGGAAGACCAGACTGAATTCAATTGTGTCTGACTTTGTGACCCCGTTTGGGGCTTTCTTGGCAAAGATACTGGAATGGTTTGCCATTTCATTCTTCAGCCAAACAGGATTAAGTGACTTGCTCAGGGTCACACAGCAAGTAAGTGTCTGAGACTAGATTTGAACTCAGAAGGATGAGTCTTCCTGATTCTAGTGCCAGTACTCTATCCACTGAGCTGCCTAACTGTTCCATGAATCATCATCCCAGGTTGTTTCAGATACTTGACAAAGTATCAACCAAGTCTGGGTCTATTAAGTTTCACATAGTAGTCTTTATTAAGAAGGCATTTTCAGTTGCAAAAAATGCTGAGTCCTCAATTAACTCCAATTAGCAAATGCCTTGAATTGAAGGAAGAGCAAATTAGTAATTATTTGTATTTGTCTTGTTTTTAAGATTCTCCAGTTGAACTTGGTAGCTTTGTGCTACCCCTACCACCAAAAGCCTTGAGAGTTTCGTCTGTTGCTTTCCTACCTACTGACTTGAGTGGCACATTAGTATATTATCCTGGAATTGGTATTGCTTACTTAGGTGCTTTGGAACAGAATTTGAGCTGTTGAGAGTAGAGAGGATAGCTTGATCCCTTACTGGCATCCAGTCCCACCATAAATTGCTTTCTGTTGAAGATGTATAGGAATAATCAGATCTGTCTTCATACTTTTTTTTTTTTGAGGCATTCTGGATTATGTGACTTGCCCAGGGTGACATAGCTAGTAAATGTGAGGCCGTATTTGAACTCAGGTCCTCCTGACATCAGGGCTGGTACTCTATCCACTGTGCTACCTAACTGCTCTCCTTCATACTCCTGCTAAGAGTGCCTAGATTGTAATTTCAGCGAACAAGAGGCAGAATATTTTTTTTCTAGAGTATTGTTCAAAGATAGCTCACATCTCCAAAACCAAAACTCTTTGTCTTCAGGTATGAGGCATTTTTTATAGTACTTAAAGATCAAGAACTGCTATAGATATCTAAGTTGTGTAGCAAATAGAGTGCTGGGCCTTGAGTCAGGAGGACCTGAGTTCAAATGTGACCTCAGACAAATACTAGCCATGTGACCCATAACCTTGTTTGCTCGTCTGTAAAATGAGCTTTAGAAGAAAATGACAAACCATTCCAGTGCCTTTGCCAAAAAAAAAAAAACCCAAATGACATCAAAAAGTTGGACATGAGTGAAAAAATGATTAAACATAGATATTTTTAGCATGTTTTAAAATAGTATCTATACCTGTATTGGAAAAATCACAACCTGATTTAAGGGGGACTATTAATTTTTTTTAATGGATAGATAGCCAATAGGCTCCTAGTAAATGCATATTGATTTGAATATTTACCTCTCTGGAGTTCTACATTCTACTATTTCTTCTATGTCTTTATAAAGGTGCTATGTGGCATGATTGATTTAAAAAATTATAGCAAATGAACACATTTTGGGGCAGTTAATTGATACCTCCTGAGATAATTGGAGACACCAAAAGTAGGGTGGAAAAATCTTTGAATTAGAGACACTTAATTTTGTTTTCTTCTGTCAGTGGAAGGTTTAATTAATTTGGACAAAGTTTAGGACCTACGATGTGCAGAGCATAACATGTCCCAGTTATTGGAGAAGATGGTTTACGTAACACATTATATGTCTTTCAAAAATAACTATACTATAAAAGACTACATGAGTACATGGGTGAAGCACAACAAAGGGCTATGGGCAAGAGGTCCTGGGGAAAGAAAGAAGTGACAATTTGAAGGAGGTTGTTAAAGAAAGGGCGAAAGTTTAAGGGAAGTTAAAGTGGGAGAACATTGCAAGTAGAGAAAACAAACAGTCTGCACAAACATGGGGAGATGGATAATCATGATCTATTCCAGGGGTGGGGAACCTGCAGCTTCCAGGATTCAGTCGAAAGGCTGCACTTGAGGACCTAGAGGGCCACGTGTGGCCTTGAGGTCACAGGTTCTCCACCCCTGGACAGTATATGGTAGGAAAGTAATGAGAGAGTGGGCTAAAAGGTACGGTAGGACCAGATCCTATGGACTTTGAATTTTAAATTGGGGAGCAGTACTGTTAAGGAGGATTGAAGAAATAAAAGTGTGACCTAGGTCACACTTCAAATATAAGAAAGTCACAGATGATTTTTGACTAGTATTTGAAATATGGATTTGGGCATTTCTATGAAGCTAGGACACAGGTGATGATTTGAATCATTGAGTTTTTAATGATAATTTAGGAGTAAGAATTGATTGTACTTTTAACTGTTAGGACAGATCTGAAGGACACTTGAAATTTGCCAAAAGTCCAGCTTTTAAAATAAGAAAATAATGCTTGTCAGGACAAAATGGAATTGAGTATATTTGGAAAAGTACAAAATTATGAAAATTAATTTCAGTTGTAAACAAACCCACTTGTAAGAGATCTGTAACCACTTTATATTTTTTTAGTTTGTCCATCAGTGCAGGAAAGACCACATGGATGAGGACTGTTACCCAGATTTTAACATGTATTTGGGTGGAAACTCTGTAGGGCTTGTCCAAACAGTATGTATATCTGGAACAAACAGTACAGAAGACCAAACAAGTTGGGCCCAGAGTCGAGCAGGAGGGGGAGGAGGAAGGCTGGATTTCTTTGGAGATATTAAAAAGTTCGCCAAATGACCTAAACTACCCATGAAAGCAATTCCAGCACAACAGTGAACAGTTGCAGAAAGACATGGAAAACCAAGCCACCACCTCTGTGGAAATAAAATGAGGGTCAGAGGGCATTGGAGAGGTACATGCTGGGTATATGAAGGTTGTAGCATAGAAGCAATGGGGGTCTTTGCAGGGCAGAAGTAAAGAATGTTTTCAAGGAATTGTATGATAGAAGCAGCTGGTGCACAGTGTAGTGTTGGTTTTAGAGTCAGGAAGACCTGAGTGCAAAACCAGCCTAAAACTTTCACTGACTGTATGACCTGGGGAAAGTCACTTAGCTTCTCTTTGCCTCAGTTTCCTCGAACAGAATGGTGGTAATAATAGCATCTCCCTCCCAGGGCTGTTGTGAGGATCAGATGGGATAATTGAACAGTGCTTAGCGCAGTACCTGGCACAGAGGAGGGGCTATATAAATATTAGCTATTATTCTAGGACGATAAAGATGCCCTTGTTACATATTGAGAGAAAGGGGAGTTCAGTGGGCAGCAGGAGTGATCTTCTGGGAACTCTGCACTGTTGGAGGAAGGCCTTCAGGATTTGGGGTGAATGAAGGCTGCGAAGGATGGGCAGGCGCAGATGGGTTGCCATCTGCATCAGTGAAGCAACCTTGTGAGTTAATGAAATCAGGTTCATTTGAGCATTTTAGATATAATGGCAAACACACAAATAGGTCTTAGGAATAATTCTTTTCCTTATCAGGACTATGAGAGGCAGGATGATGTAGCAGAAATTGGCCCTAGGGTCAGGAAGACACAAAGTCAAACCCTCCCTACACATTAGTTTTGATCTTGGGCAAAGTTGGGAAGTGTCAGTCTGCACTGGTAGTTTCTTCCTCTGTGAGTTGCCAGTGCTCTTGAAACCTAGGAGAAACCTCTGTACCCTCCTCTCCTCATTTGAGACTTCCGCTTTGGGGCCTTTTAAGGGGGACCCCGGCCATAGTTTACCTCGCTAATGCCTAAACTCTCCCTTGAATCTGTCCATATTGCCGTTCTGTTACCCCAAGAAACCTTTCCTCATCCCTCTTTCTTGTTACTGTTTGGGCATTGTCTTCCCCTATTAGAATGTAAGCTTTTGTTTTTGGGTTATTTTTGGAGGGCAATTGGGGTTAAGTGACTTGTCCAAAGTGGCTAGTAAGTGTGTCAGGTGTCTGAGGCTGGATTTGAACTCAGGTCCTCCTGACTCCAGGGCTGGTGCTCTATTCACTGGGCCACCTAGCCGCCCCAAGAATGTAAGCTTAAAGGTAGGGCCTTATATCCCCAGGGTTCAGTGTTGTATTGGTATAGTAAATACTCTCTCTGGAAGTGTGTATGTAGGCACATGCCTCTAGATAGGATGTGTGTATATACACATGATGTTGAAATGTATAGACAAGAAGATATCTCTGTAATGTTGCCCACCCCTCCCCAAGGGAGACTAAGATTCCTGCCATAAGGGGTATAGAAGAGGTCCTGAGGCTATATGCCCTGTTCTCCCCTACTGGTATGGTATTAGTTATATCTGTCCCAACTAGTTATTGCTGGTCTGGAGGCATAATTTTTAGATTCAAAACAAAAATAGGTTCTGTTATTATCTTTTAAAGAGGGGAGGGAGGGGAGCTTTAAGCTTACCCAAGGGTGTGGAACCTATGGCCTCGAGGCTGCATGTGGCCCTCTACATCCCAACAAATCCTTTTATTAAGGGGTTTTGTTCTGTGATGTTTGGACTTAATCAAAAGACAGCACTTGAGGACCTAGAGGGCCACATGCCTTCTTGAGGCTGGTAGGTTTCCCACCCCTGCAGCCAGTTTGACTCCACCAATTGCTAGTTACACATATGAATAGTGATAATCCTATTTATCCAAGCAAATAAATCGTGGAAGTTAAACTGATCAGAATAGAATATATCAGGAAATACAGAGAGTAAATAAACTCTCCCCCTAGAAGCAAGATAGCTCAGACCAAATGAGAAGGCTCAATCTGACCTGAGGGGAAATTCCTAGAAATCTCCAGGGAGTCAAGTTGGAAATAGGGGCGTGCTGAAGAACCAACTTCCCTTAAACATCTGATGCTTTCAAAATCTTTATACACGTCTAGAGTTGATCCCTGAGAGAACTGAGCACTACAATTTCCAAAGCCCTTAGACCAGCTTTGATTCTCACACAGTCACTTGGTAGCCTCATCAGCATTTTCTTTACCAATTAGGAGAGTCTTCTACAAATGCCTCAGGTTTGGAAAGAAACTCATTTATAAAATTATCTCTTGCACCTCCTCTCCAGGAGGATAGATTAATGAATGAAAAGCATTAAGTGTTTACTATATGCCAAAAACTGGGGTTTCAAATTTTTTTACAAAGACACAATCCACGGGCCCTCTAGGAGCTTACATTCTAATGGAGGAGACACCATATTAGGGGAGTGGACAGAGATGGGACTTAAAGTCTGAGAAAGTTGCAAAGAAAGCAATGGTAGTTGATTATAATTCTCAATGTCAAGTAAGGAATATGTGTTAGAAGAGTGGGGAGATGTGTGCATTGTGCTGCAGTGGGGCGGATGAGATGCAGAGGAGGCTGCCAGAGCCTGGGCAGTGCTGAGCTTGAGTGGCTTAGCTCCTTTGAGACAGGGGACAGTCTGGTTTGGAGAGTGGACAAATGGCTAGGGTGAAGAGGCTACGCCGTCCCAGGGAGTGCCAAGCTGTGTAACTATGAAATGGTCTTCTAAAAGTATTAGTGCATTTTAATGACTGAAAATCCCTGCCTCACATATTTTAGCATGTTCTTTGAAATATTGTGTGTTTTGCTTTTGCTGCATTTCTTATAGATTTGGAGTCATAATATATATGCCTTATGTGTGTTCTGAAATGCACACTTTTCCCCCTGAAGATTGGGCAAACTAACATAACGTCTTAAAGTTTAACTACAAAATACTGCATCTTGTTAGGAGCCCTAAAACTGACTTACTCATTCTGGAGCAGAAATGCTAAATAAATCTTAAGAAGACAATGAAGACCACGTTTGGTCATTCTGTTTTTGAATTTTGTATATATTTACATTATTTTGGAGATTGGTACAGAGGATTTTACAGGAAGGAAATTATAGAAAATATCTTAGTTCTTTTCTAAACTGGTAAGAGCCTTGGTTACCTTGTAGATGGCTTCCAAATCTGTGTTTAGTTTGATATCTATGATTAGCTGCTGTCAGTGGTATGCTGGTAAATATTTAACAACCAGCTCTTGGGTGGGGGGAGTACCCACAAGACATGTTAAAGTTTAATCTTCATTATTAACACTTTCTAGTACGTTTTCTGACATATACACAATCAGCAAAATAACCCCTGATTTGTAGCACTCTAAATGCTTATGCTGAAAATTTAACAATTAGCTTTTGCCAGACCTACTTAAACTGACCCCAGCACACCCCTGGCTACAAGTACTCCTTCCTACAGAAATTCTAAGATTGAAAAGTTTGAGAACTGGCTCTAGGAGAACTAGAGACTAAATTGCTAACATTTGCTGGATTATGGAGAAAGCAAAGGGAGTTCAAGAAAAAAATTTACTACTTCATTGACTATACTAAAGCCTTTTAGTATAGTCTATATCTAACTGTGTAGATAACAACAAAATGGGGCAAGTCCTCAAAGAGATGAGAGTACCAGATTTTCTTGTCTCCTGAGGGACCTGTATGCAAGTCAAGAAGCAACAGTTAGAATCAAACATGGGACAACTGATTAGTTTAAGATTGGGGAAAGGAGGATGACAGGAAATTTCTGGAGCAGAAATGTTAAATAAATCTTAAGAAGACAATGAAGACTACGTTTGGTCATTCTGTTTTTGAATTTTGTATATATTTACATTATTTTGGAGACTGGTACAGAGGATTTTACAGGAAGGAAATGATAGAAAATAGTTTAATAAAATATCCCATTTCCAGAAATATGTCCAGTATGACATGTATATTGTAACCTTATTTATTCAACTTATATACAGAGCACATCATGCAAAATGCCAGGCTGGCTGAATCAAAAGACAGAATTAATGGGAGAAATATCAAACAATCTCAGATATGCAGACAATACCACTCTAATGGCATAAAATAAAGAAGAATTCAGCCTCTCCATGGAGGTGAAACGGCAGAGTATAAAAGGTGGCTTGAAGCTTATCAACAAAAAATAAACAAACTCAAAGATTTTGGTAATTGGCTCATCCCTTCCTGGTAAATAGAGGGAGAAGAAATGGAAGCCATGCCAGATTTTATATTCTTGGGTTCAAAGATCTACTGCAGCCATGAAATTAAAAGGTGCTTGCTTGAATGATTTCAGAAAAACCTATAAAGACTTTCATGAATTGATACAAAGTGAAGTGAGCAGAAGCTGTAGAACATTGTACCTAGTAAAAGCAATATTGTATGATGAACAACTGTGAATGAACAACCAGTTGTTGATTGAAGTGATCAAAGACAATCTCAAAGGACTCATGGTGAAAAATACTATCCCCCTCCAGAGAAAGAACTGATGTTATTTAAATACAGACATGTATGTTTCAGCATACTATTCATTTTCTTTCTTTTTAAAAAATTTGTTTTCTCACACAAAATGACGAATAGATAAATGTTTTATTGTAAATGTATATCCTATATCAGATTGCATACCGTCTTAGGGAAGGGGAGATGGAAGAGAGAATTTGATACTCAAAACTTTTTTTAAAAAGCCCTGAATATTAAGAATTGTCTTTACATGTAGTTGCGGGGGAAACTAAATATTAAAAAAAAATTTTTTTTTAAAGCAATTGGGGTTAAGTAACTTGCTCAAGGTTACACAGCAAGTTATTTTGTGTGGGTGTTGAGAACGGAACCGATCCTAGGTCTCCCGATGCCGGAGCCGGCGCTCTTACTGCGCCACCTGGCTGCCCCTAAATATTTTTTTTTTTAATAAAAGAATGCTCCTTGAAAGGAAAGCTATGGCAAATGTGGACATCGTACCTGAAAAGCAGCAGAGTCATCACCTTGACAACAAAGGCTGACTGCTGCAGAATCAGCACTTTCGCATTGTGGTACTGGAGAAAACTTGAGAGTCCCTTGGACAGCAAGGAGTTCAAATCAGTACTTAAATTCAGGGGGTGGCTAGGTGGTTCAGTGAATAGAGCACCCCCATGGAGTCAGGAGGACCTGAGTTCAAATCCGGCCTTAGACACTTAACACTTATTAGCCATGTAACCTTAGGCAAGTCAACCCCAGTTGCCCTGCCTTCCCCTCTGCAAAAGAAAAAAAAATTAATTCAGACTATTTCCTGGAAGGTGAAATACTGAAGTTGAATCTTAAATACTTTGGTCACATGATAAGAAGACAGGCAATGAAAAGGGGATGGTAGAAGGTGAGCTGGATAGTGTCATGGAAACAATGAATGTGAACTTGGTCAGACTTTGAGGGATAGTAGAGGACACAAGGACCCGGAGTGCCAAGAGTTGGGCATGACTGAACAACCACAAAAGCCTAGGTGAGGAATTTTCCTGAGAAGCCATTTGGATCTGATACTCATTTTTTCTTACTCAGCTGAGTACAATCACTGTTCTATTAGAGAACAGTTTTATCCTATAGAATTAAAAGTCAAGGTCGTTGGAGACTAGCCCAAACTCATATAACATTCATTAACAGACAGCTTGACCATCTCACTGTCTAGTACATTTTTGGAAAACTGACCCTTAGCAAACTAGTTTTCCCCTTCCTTGCACTGTCCTGCCCTCCTTTCTTCTTCTCCCAAATATGGCTATATTTGTGTACTGCATGAAAGGAAGTCTTTCTGAACCTTGTATAGTCATCCTTGGACATATTTTTTTCCTTTTCTGTCCAAATTCTAAGACAGCTTTCCTTAACAGAGAGTACTATCATGAATTTTCTTTTGAAGCAGATGGTTCCTTCCTTTGATTGGTATATTGACTATGCAAAGTCACTGAGGAGAAAGAAAATAAAGATAATAGCTTATACACTGACTCAGCTTTAGCATATTGGTATTCAAGTGGTTGATTTTGCAAACCATATTTTGGGGGGGTCTTTTTGGAGGGGGGAAGGCAGGGCACTTGGGGTTAAGTGACTTGCCCAAGGCATGTTAAGTGTTAAGTGCCTCTTAAGGGCCTCTACTCACTGCACCACCTATCTACCCCATGCAAACCATTTTTCTGATGTATACACTTAAGCAGCTTGGACTGTGACCCACAATACTAGAAAGACTGGTATGTCTTTTGTGAATGTTTCAAAAGTTATTCATTCTCTTCTTTTTACTTTGATAAAACTACAGTTACTTTGAAAGTAAAGATTTAACTAACGAATTCTTCATTATGGCACAGGCTATTGACAATTCTCTGCTTGCTAACCTTTGGGAAATGGGGCTTCAAAAAGATAAGAACAATACTCATTTTAAAAACTTTCATTTATTTATTTTTGAGACTGAGTCTCTCTAGCTTACCTAGTCTGGAAGTGTAGTGGCCACTCAAGGCCTTGTGCTGTTCTGATCTCCAGGGAATTTTTTTTTTAAGCAGCTGGGGTTAAGTAACTTGCTCAAGATTACATGGCCAGTTATTTCTGGGTGTGGTGCTAAGTATCTGAGCCCGGATTTGATCCCCAGGTCATCCCAACACTGGAGCCGGTGCTCTTATTTGCTGAGCCACATGGCCGCCCCTACTCCAGGGAAATTTTAATCTGCTCTGTTTTTGACTTGAGCCAATTCCTACTTCCCTATGCAGCCTTCTCCTCCCCCCACTCCCAGGGCTCTCACCATATTGACATTGGACCTAGTATGGACACCCCTTTGCCCTTAGCTAAAGCATTAACTCAAGCAATCCACTAGCTTGAGCCTTCCTAGTAGGAAGGGTTACAGGAGTGTGCCACCATAGCCACCTGAAGGTTTGAATATATGGATTGGCATGTGCCTCCAATGCTACCAAAGAGGGATCAGCCTCAGGTTTTCAAATAAGAGCATATGAGTAAAAATTTCAGGCTTAGAGACAGGCGTCTTTAAAAATGACCTTGGGCAACTTGGTTAAATGACCTTTTTGGTATGGCAGCCTCATTTTAGAAATGTGGAACTTGCTGGATTTTTTATTTTTCTCAGTCACTGCTGTTGGTACACACATGCTGCCTGTATTACATAGACAGACAACTGATCACTTTCCACACAATAACCTAAACCAAACAATTTTATTTGCTTTTCTGGTGAGAATGTGGGTGAGGGGAGCACAGGAGGCAGTGATATGGAGTGATGTCTGTGGCTGGATCTACACTGTGTGTCTGCTTGCAATATAAATGGGTGAGGTTGCATTGGGAACCATATGGGAAAGTTTGTTTCCAGTAATGAATAACCTTTTTTACCTTTTGAATGTAAGTATTTTGTAAGCAAAATATATAATATTCTGGTATCATCAAGATGAAGCATTGTACAATCTTGAGAAGGTGGGCAAGTTTGTAGGGTATTTTTGTTTTAGCAAACCTGCTTAATTGCAATGACGATTAAAATGAAATCCTTTCCTTTAACAAGAGACTTTCTTATTTGTGTCTTGCTTAGAATGATTTCTTTTCATTGCCCCCATGTTCCTCTATTTGTCTGCCACAGATATCCTGTTCCTAGGCACATTTGGATTTTTTGTTTTAACTTTTCAGAACAGAATGCTTTGCTGTTGTGCCTTTAATACACAACCAGTAAATGCTGTTAGGATGAATTATGTTGAAATTCTAGTAAGAAGAAAAGATTCTAGATGGAAATACTTTTTATCATCAGCTGAATTAAGTTTACTCTTTCTAGACTGTGCTTTGTGAGAGGAAGGCAGGTAAAAGGAGGGTCTTGCCCCCCAGAATTGCTGTCTAAACCTGCAGTAGTGTTCCTCCCTTGTCCCTGAATCTCCAGCTGTAATTTGATCTGTAATCTAACTGATGATTAAGGCCTGACTGTGAGTAGGAACAGAAGTCATAGACTGAGGGAGTCCTGCTTCTTTTCCTCATTACCCTTATTGGGGAAGTAAATAGTGCAATATAAGGGTACTACTATATTTGGAGTGAGGAGGACATGAGTGCAAATCTTGGAGCAAAGTGGGACAAAATATAGCCTATACCACCTAGGTCTCTGGGGAAGAGTGGGGGATTAGTTTCAGTTTAGCACAAGTTCCTATATACTGTTAGTCTCACTAAGTTCCAAGTCCAAAGGCCCCTGGCCTTGTGTCCCAGAACTTTGACTTCTTAGGGCTTCCCTAATGGAAAACAAGGGAGTGACCAAAACCCCAAGCTCATTTCTCAGGTCCTAAGGGTAGGACAGAGTGGCCCTTTCCCTACCCAACTTACCTCTTGGTACCATGCGGTGGGAGAAGGAAACTTTCATCTCAGGATGCTTTTGGGAAGAAGGAGAGAGAGATACAGTTCCCACCCATGTAGTGGGTAAAAGAAGGATATTTTCTGTCAGAAGCAGGTTACTTGTCATCCTCTATTATGGGTGATCTGGGCATGCACCAAATCCTGGTACACTGACATTCCGGAAACTACCAAGAACTATGCCGAATTGATGTTGTCGGGAGGCTTTGGTGTAATAAACTGGGGAGAAACACTTGAGAGGACTGTGCCTAAATTTTCCCAGATCCCTAGAGTTTTTCAGAATGGGGATGGAAAAATATACCTAAAACATCCCGTCAACTTACTAGGGACAGCAACTTAACTGGGGAAGACTAAAACAGGTGTAATGAGTATTTGCCCGGGGTCACATGCTCAGGCTCCTTGCCAAAGAACATGCTGGACAGGACCCCAGGTTTCTACAGAGAAACAGCTGGGACATACTGACAGGGAAATCGGAGTGGAACACCTCCTGGGACTTGGTACTAGCAATCACAAGCTAAGGAAGATAGTGGGACCAATGTCAGAGGGAGCTCAGGAGTAGGGAGTTAACAGCATTTATAAACCCTATGTGCCAGGCACTACATCTTGTAGATGACCAGATATAAACAAGAGAGCTGATAAAGCCAAAACATTAGTAGGCAGAAGGTGTGGCAACCTGAGTCCTGTTCCTGGCTCCTGCTGTACCCCAGTCTCCCCTGCAGTGGGGAACCTGCAACCAATTATTCACTTTCCATTTTTCCTCTCTAGTCCCATGAGGAGAACAGGGTGTGGGAGAGATAAAAACTTTTTTTTGTCCCTTTTCTGATACCAGGTAAAGTAGCCTGCATTTGGAGGCTTGATTTCATTGTTTACTTTCATTTTGATACTATTAAACATTGAAGCAACTCAGTGGCCATGTACCCTATGAATATGTGGAATGGAATTGAGAGAGAAAGCTAGAACTCAATAAGCCACAGAGATTTAAAAAACATTTCCTAGTGAATGTCGGGTGAGAGTATATCAGTTAGAGAGCTTATGCAGTTTAGTTGAGATGAATTAAAGAGTGTTCATACCCTAGACTTACTTCTTTTGAACTCAGGGTGAGAAAAAAGACAAACTGAAAAGCCTGTGGGCTGTGGTTGGCAACGGGCTGTGGCTGGCAGCGGGCTGTGGTTGGCAACGGGCTATGGTTGGTAGCAGGCTGTGGTTGGCAGTGGGCTGTGGTTGGTAGTGGGCTGTGGTTGATAGCGGGCTGTGGTTGGTAGCGGGCTGTAGTTGGTAGTGGGCTGTGGTTGGCAGTGGGCTGTGGTTGGCAGCAGCTGCTTTTGCTTTAGAGCACTGAGATGGCAAGGACTGGTTACTGCTTTTAGCTTGAGGTCACTGGCAGCCTGGCCAGGGTGGAAAAGAGTTTTTGGTGTGGGAAAACTTTAGCTACACAAATAGTTTGGCATCCCAGGAGGGAAAAGAGCCTTGGTGTTTAAAAAATTCATTTATTTCTGTTAGTTACATGCAGGTGCTTAGATGGAACTACACCTTGTTGGTCAGTTGTCCTTGTTTGGTGGTGGGGGACTCCCAGTCCCCTCTCAAGCACTCCCCCCCAGTAGGATATCTACATCTAAATCTCTATATATAAAATGTAATTACGTGTGTAAAGTGCTTGGCACAGTGCCTGGCACACAGTAGACACTTTATGTTTTGTTAATGATAGGGGAGACTATCATTATTACTGTATCTATATCATCAGTTTCTATATCATCTAGACTGAATGTGCATGTGCACATGTGTATATATATATATCCATATGCATGTGTATCTGTGTGCATGTATTTTGCATGCATATAGTGTGAGTATATTATACATCATATGACTACTTCTAGTTTGACATTCTTCCACAGTCTCAGAAAAACAGTCCATCCAAAAATACACCAGGAATTGAAAGGGTAATTATTCAGCACAAAATGTTAATAGAAAACACAACACAAGCCACAATCAAATGTAATTATTTTTCAGTTGAATTGAAAATGCTTCTGGGTTGCCAGGAAGGAGAAAGGAAATTTGTCTCTGGTATCTAAAAAGAGGCAAAGGCTTAAAAAGATCTTTCTGCCTCTGTAATCCCCTTGAGGGGGGAGAATGTAATCCAGCCTCTCCAAGAAACTGACTAAGAATGGAGAACAGCTATTCCAAACCTTGCTTATTTTGAGATCTTCAAGATATACAGCATTAGAGTAACAGTCTGAGTAAAAAGATGCCAATTCTGGTCCAGATCATCATTTTCTCATCAGCCTTTCACTTCTCCCATCCAGCCCTGTTCCCTTTTCATTTGAGCTTCCTAAGCTTATACTTTTCATTGCATTTAAATTTCCATAATTTTTGTTCTTAAATATACATAGATTAACTGGAGAATTTCAACTTAAATCTTCCTGATACCAAAGAAAAAAATTTTTAATAGCAATTGATTTGTGTAAGTACTTGGTAAATACTTACGCAATTTCATTGGGCTATCAGTAACAATAGTGTTGCTTGCTATAAAGCCATTTTGTGAAACTACATTTTGTTCCAATTTATTGAAAAATAATCTTTTCGAAAAACTTTTTAGGAAATGAGGCAGAAGCTAAATAAATTTGGAATACTAAAATTTTGGCTGGTGGAGGACAAGGAGTTTTCTATGCCTACTTTCTCTTATTCTGCTTATTCAAATGAAAGAAAATCAGCAAGCATTTATTAAGGGCTTACTATTTCCTGACACTCACTTAAAGGCTGGGGATAAAAAATAAAAAAGGACAAAAACAAGCCTCCAAAAACCCCCCAAAGTTAGGTGACTTGACTATGATCACACGGCTAGTTAGCACAGTGTTTGGCATATAGTAGAAGCTTATTAAATGTTTACAGACTGACTGACTATTGCAGATCTAAATTCCTGAGCTCACGAGATCCCCTCAGTCTCTCCAGAAGCAAGGATCACAGGGGAGACTTGACCCATTCAGTCTGCTTGTGTATACAGAACTGGGTAGGAAGAATCAAGACACTAGTGATCTGAGATCTGTGCTTTGTCTGAAGTTTCACTGGGCACTACGCTTTGTCTACAACCTCCTGCAGACATCTGGGGCAAGCTGTGTGTACAGAATGCCACTATATTTGGAATTAAAATACCTGAGTTTGAATCCTGGCTTCACCACTTAATAACCATGTGATTGTGGGCAAGTCACTTAATCTGCCTCTGTTTTATTATCTGTAAAATGGGGAGGGGTAATGGGGGTGACACTTGTGCTATCTGCCTCACAAGCTCATACTAAGGAAAATGCTTTGCAAATTGGAATGTACTATATTAACATGATCTAAAGAAGAAAAGTTATAGTTTAACCCACTAGCTGTGTGTACTCTGTTCCCTATCTATTAGTAAACTAAGGTGCCAGTAAAATGATAAAATCGGATTGGCCAAATGATTGTCTTCCATTCTCCATTGTATGCACTGCATTATTTTAAGATTGCAGCTTTATTTAAGTCACTGTCTTTCTTAAGAGTTGCTCTTCTGAAATCATCCCGATTGTCATTTCTTATAGCATAATAATATTCCATTGCAATCATGTACCACAGCTTGTTTAGCCATTCCCCAACTGATGGGCATCCCTTTGATTTCCAATTCTTAGCCACTACAGAAAGAGCTGCCATAAATATTTTTGTACAAATAGGACCTTTCCCCCCTTTTTTGGATGTCTTTGTGGTAACCTATATCTGATTGCTTACCATCACATAGAAGGGGGAGGAAAGGAAAGGAGGAATAGGATTTGGAATGCAAAACTTATCTGAAAATGTTAAAAAAAATTGTTTTAACATGTAACTGGAGGAAAAGGAAAATACATTTTTAAAAAAGAGTGGCTCTTAAAAACTTGGGAATCTACTTTCCAAGACATACAAAGGAACTATATGATTCCTCATTACAAAATACTTTTAAAATAAAAAATATCAAGTCATTATAAAAAATGCTTTTCACTAATAATTAGAAAAATGCATTATAACAAGTCTGAAATGCCAATTCACATCTATCAGATTGACTAATGTGAAAGAAAAGGAAAATAACAAATGTTGGAGGGGATGTAGAAATACCTGGGACACTAATGCACAGTTGGTGGAGTTAGGAACTGGTCTGACCATTCTGGGGAACAATGTGGAACTATTCCCAAAGGGCTATAAACTGCATGCCCTTTCACCAGCAATATCACTACTAGGTCTGTATCCCCAGGAGATCAAAGAAAAAGGAAAAGGATCTATTTGTACAAAAATACTTATAGCCAGTCTTTTTGTGGTAGCAAAGAATTGGAAACTGAGGATGTGCCCATCAATTGGAGAATGACTGAACAAATTGTGGCATGTGATTGTGCAATAAAAAATGAAAAGCAGGGTGATTTCAGAAAAACCTGGGAAGATGTATATGAAATGATGCAAAGTAAGTGAGTGGAACCAGGAAAACATTATACACCATAAGAGCAATATTATAATGATGATCAACGGTGAAAGATTTAGCTACTCTGATAAGTACAATAATTCAAGACAATCCTGAAGGACTCATGATGAAAAATGCTATTTATTTTCAGTGAACCAATGAACTCAATGCAGACTGAAGCATTTTTTTCACTTTCTTAAAACATGGCTAATGTGGAAATGTTTTGCATGACTTCACAAATATAATGAATATCATATTGCTTGCTTTCTCAATGAGTAGGGGAGAGGCTAGAGGGAAGAGAATTTGGAACTCAAAATTTAAAAATGTAATTTTAAAATATATAAAGCCTGGTGCAAATGCCAAATATTATTTTTTAAAAGTTAGTTGCTATTGTTTTCCCTCTTGTGGAATTACAGAGGTAGAGCTGGTAGGTAGGATCTTTGGATTTTTTGGATTATGTTGAGTCACCCAAGATGGTCAGCATGAAGCTAATACAAGAGGTCAAAAAGTTTTTAAAAAGTCAAACTGGGTTTGAGGGAGGAGGGAAATGGACAAAATATCTGGCTTTACAAATTGTTTTTTGCTGAATTGGCCCAAATTATTGTTTTGACATTATTTAGACACAGCTTAAATAGCATTCACTTTCTTCTTTCCTTTCACTAGGCTTATGCCTGATTATTTTAGGTTTAGCTATTGAATGATATAGTTATACAGGCAGTGTGGTAAATGGCATGCTGGGTTTGGAGTTTGGAAGATCTAGCTTCAAATCTCTCCTCTGACACTTAACCTTTCTGAACCTCATGGAATTCTCTTAGAGTTATCCTTGACGTTAGAGACCTGTTGAGATTGCCATTGGATGGACTTCCCTCACTGATGAAATCACAAATCCTTTCCTTGTTGATGCATGCAAAGTGCTATTATGTTCAATTACATTGCTCAGTGGGACTTTCTTATAATCATCTTCTGGATGTGTTTTATTTTCACTGTAAAATTATTTGTTCATCAATCACAAGATGCTATGATTTAGATCAGGGAGGTATGTCAAAAATAATCAAGTACAACCTTTTTGACTGGGGCCATTAATAAAAATAATGATGATTGATGATAGATGATAGGTGGCACAGTGGTTAGAGTGCTGGACTTGGAATCAGGAAGATATGAGTTCTAATCCTGCCCTGATATTCACAAATTGCGTTACCCTGGGCAATTCATTTAGCCTATGTTTGGCCCAGTTTCCTAATTGTAGGGCTAATAATAACACCAACCTCACAAAGGTGGTTATGAAGATCAGATGAAATAATATCTGTAAAGAATTTTATAAAACTTAAAGTGCTTATTAATATAATTATCAACATAATTATATCAATTAATATATCATTAAGATAATAAAATAATTAAAGTGCTTATTAATAAACACAACAAATTATTAAGAAATATAATAAAATAACTAATAAAGTACACATTAATAAAGATATTAATTAACTATTAAATAACATTACCAAAGTCCCACACATTATCTTTGATCTCCAAATCCAGGACTCTACCTATTATACCATTCTTCCTTTCTTGTATTTTCCTTTTAGCCTGTGACACACAGTAGATTCCTAACAATTTGATAGATTTTTAATTTGATAAGTTTATTTCCTTCTTAATGTAAATTGGACTAAGTAATACTCCCTAGAATTTCTCTAGTCAGCTTTATAGATGTTTCTTTCCTTCACTTAAACTAATACCTATTTCACAGTTTGGGCACAACCCATCTACAATTGCTACAACTTGTGCCCTAGTCTATCTGAAATCTGAACTGCTAAATATTCAATTTTAAAACTTCAATGTGATAAAACAGAACAAAACAAAACAAACCTGGTTTCAGGCCTGCTGCATTTGCATAAAATTTTCCTTATTAATGGAAAGAATTACTCACTGGTTAGTGCCTAAGTTAGGGCTGGAATTGTAAACCTGAGAGAAGAGAGATCTTTTGACTACTGATGTGGAGAGAGGACAGCAGGGGTTCTAGGCTCGCTCCAGGTAGAGGTCTCTAGAAGGAGAGAAAGACTGGGAAAATAAGTCAATGTGTTAAAGATCTAGACCTTTATATGTCTCCGGCTTTCAGCTTGCTTCACTAGAGACTTCAAAGCTTTTTCCCTTGGGTGAGATTGGGAACTCTATTGTTTATGCTAAGATACCTTCCTCCCAGTGAGAGGGCTCATTCATTCTGTATATTGTGTGGCATATTCTAATCTATATAATTTACCTTATCTTTGTTTATTATCAGCTTGAATAAATTGATTTATTATTTGCTATTTGTGATGGCCTTTGTTTAACTAGCATTTGGTGGGAAGGGGATTAAGCTTTGGGATATAGCTTGGGGATACACCTTCCCCTGATAAAAGATAGATATGGGAAGCAGCTTGAAATTAAAAAATCTTTCCCCTAAAGCAGCAATATTTGTGGGGAGGGGTGAGGCAGATAGATATAATTCTAGTCTAATACTCCCTTTCTAAGGAGATGAGAGTGGGTCAACCCTATGGCCCTATTCTGCTTTTCTCCAGACAGGAATCAAAGTTCCCCTTGGAGAGGGGTGGTTGAGATGCCAGAGATATTAATCCACATTGTCCAAGAAATGCATTTAGACAAACTTATGTAGACATAAACATGGGCAACACACACATCCTACAAATCTTTTTGTTTTCATTACAGTTGAAGACGCTATTTCAAAAACTCATTTGGACTAAATTTGTTGTTGCATACCTCTAACACTATTTGTTGAACCTTTGCATTTTAAAATTCTTTAATTCATCTAGTTCTATTATTGCTTGGAAGGTTGAGAACACAGAGCCATGAACACCAGAATTGAGTGTCTTGTGTTCTCTATTTCAATTCCTTTCTCACTCTTCTGAATTTTTGGCCTCCAGGTTAACTATTTGTAATTCCATGGGTCCCAGTCTGTAGTTCTCACAGTCTTGTCTGTTGCCTCAACTTCTTGCTACACAGCCTACCCAGAGTCTGTATTTCCCTATACTTAAAAAAATGCAAACGAAAATTACATATATATCCTTCCTGAAAGGAAATACCTTTGTGACAACATGTTATTTTCCTTTAATTTTTTTCCAGATTTTAAAAAACCTGATTTTGTGAAACAATATTTGATTTTTAAAGTGAGATAAAAACATGAAATGTTCAAGAGTGACATTTTAATGCAGGAATCTGCCATCACATCAACACCTTGTTTAGCAATAGCTACAAAGCTTTATGCTCAGATCACTGCCTGAAAACCATTTATCATCAACATTTGTTCATTTTTCAAAGGTCACAAATAGCAGCTGCAGAAGAGATGAGGTTCCCCCCCCCCCGCTTACCCCTGTTACTAGAATAATGCTTGGGTAGTAGGTATGTGTAGTAAGAATAAGCTTTATACTCCAACAAAACTATAAGAATAAGGGTCATCTTAGCATACTTTATTTTATTTTGAGCTTCTATTTTGTGATTGAGTTGTTTTGAATATGTTGTTCATATGTTGTTCAACTACCAATCAAATTATGTGGCCAACCAATTAGAACACCCATAGCTAGAACCATTAGAATATTTCTAGGATCATGGCCATCATCCTGCTTCTGGCTGTGACTAGGACAGAATCCTGTTTGCCCTGGACTCGAGACTGAAGCATCCTGTGTTTCCTTGAGGACAGTGCTGATTGACAGTGACTTGCTGATCACCCAGGGCTGTGAGGGAACTTTCTCTTGATCATTGGTATAAAACATTTACCAGGATCTCCAAGAAGCAGGCTGGTGGTTTGTTCTTAGAAGGAGTGGTGCTTGTCTTGTTTGCATGTATTGCTTAATGAAGTTTGATTGTATGCATTGAGAAGTGAAAGTCTAATTGGTGTTTCCTGTTACACTAGTTAGCATATATAACAGTACATCATTTATAAGTCACACTGTATGTTTATTTGTTGACAAGGATGGTCTGTAAAGGGAGTTCAGAAGCATAGTAAAAGATTTTTTCTTGAGATTCTTTGGGGGGGGGGGGTCGCTATAAACGGAGGGGGGAAAAGAAGGAGAGAGAGAGAGAGAGAGAGAGGAAGAGGGGGAGAGAGAGAGGGGGAAAGGAATTGGGGTTTTTTTTTTTTTGTAATTTAGATTACATGTGTCAACATTATCACTGTTCTGTGGCCTGGTAAATCCAATTGCCCTTTTTACTGTAGTTGGATTAGGGAAACAGGGTAAAAAAAAGAGTGAAAACTTCTTCCTTTCAAAGGATAAAGTCTAATTTCTGTGTTCCAGAGAAAAGGAAACAGTTAAAAAGGAAAATCTTTCCCCCACTTGCAGAAATTTATGATATTGAGATCTAAAGAGAGACTAATTAAATTTGTGAATTAAGTATCTTTTAATTTGTAGTTCTAAATTATCATGGGAATATGGTTTGAATGTTTATATATTATATATGTATGTGTATCTATATATCAATGCATATAAAAGTGGTTTTTTTAGGGGGTTCAGATCCCTAGGTTTAAGCAAAACCTTTGTGGAATTTTCAAATAGCCCAGACCCTTCTATCATAACTTTCTCCCTTTCTTAGAGAATAAAACATTTTGTTGCTGTAGTATAGGGCAAGAAGGCAATTTCACCAAGTAGAAGAAAATGATCAGCCCTAAACAGAACTGAAGTTAGTTTAAAAAGATTTGTCTAGGGGCAGCTAGGTGGCAAAGTGAATAGAGCACCAACCTTGGAGTCAGGAGGATCTGAGTAAATCTGACTTCAGACACTTGACACATTTACTAGCTGTGTGACCTTGGGCAAGTCAACCCCAATTGCCTTGTTTTCCCCCCTCAAAAAAACAAACAAACCAAAAAACCTCCCAGCTCCCTCCTCCAAAGAGATTTCCCTCTAGTGATTATAAAAGCGGAGTAGGAGGGGAAAAAAAGCAAGTCATTTTTTCAGTTTGAAGTTTTGAAGTCTTCTCTGGTCCTTAATTACCTGTTATAGCTATTAACTCTTTTCTATAGCTTGTAAAGAAAGAGGTTTTTAAAAAGACAAATAATTTGGAACAAGGCAGAATTTTATATTAGGAGAGTGGCTTTCTTGGCCACTGTGGTCCTCTGTGAATGGTGTAGTAGAATTTAATCACTAGGTAAATTTAGAAGTAAAGTCAACTGAAAAGGAATTAAAATAGATCATATATTTTCAAGTTATTAAGTAAGAAAACAAATCAAAAACGTTTTATTTGGCACATTGAGAAGCTGTTTGTAAACCTTGAAGTTTCAACTCAAATCAAGAAAAAATTTTGTAATGAATTTGAATTGTATAAGAAAAGTGTGCTAATTTGGAAAAGAGATTCCGTGGAGTAAAAGAAAATGAGTTCTGAAGATCATTTGGGACATCATTTGCAACAGGATTGAGAAAACAGCAGAAAAGAAAGAAATTGGGATATTGAATCAATATGTCAAGAGAAAAAATCTCACTAGCCTCGTCTCCTCAGACACCCTAGAGATACAATGGGAACTCATGAGCAGGTGCAGCAGGAGATTATTGCAGATCTGGGAAGTCTTCTAAGAACCAGGGGTGAACAAGATAAGGGTTCTAGATCAGTGGCCAGAGGACTTAGAACTTTTGCAAAGCCCAATGCACTGAAATGTAAGTTAAAAAGGCACCTCCTACAAGATATCCGGAGTTTTCTACTTAGAAAGTTAGAGAAAAAAATAGACATGAATTCACAGAAACGAGTGTCTCTTTTCCTATGGAAATAGAAAATAGGTTAAGAGACAATAAAAACAATGAATAGATGATCTGGCTTCCATTAGAGGTGCTATTATAAAGTAGCTTTCAGATGTAGGACAGTGAAAACAGCAAATAAAAGGCAATGAGGAAGAGTGATCCATTTTGACTGTGGGACAAACCTTGGTGGGTCTCACATTCTCTAATGAGTCTCCATATTTTTAAGGATGGAAAAGATGTAGTCACCAATGCACAAACCAGAATTTACAACAGAACTGAATGAGGTCAAACTTTTAACAACTTTGTTCAGAAACTGGAAGAAACAAATTGCTTGGCTTCCAAGAGTCTATCAGTCGGGCGGTGAGTCCATCAAGGCTAAATTGTGAGGAGGTTAAAAGCTGAGGGATGATGACTTAGGATTTGACAGATGCTGGCCCAAGGTAGATCAGCAGAACATGCTCTCTTGCAGTGGATTTTCTCTGCTTGAAGAAGATGATGGTGTGCTGCAGCTGGCTTGGATGGAGCCAGTCATTAGATTTTCATTATGAGGGTGGATCATATTAGCAAACTAAGGAAGGTAGAAGTAAAGGAGGATAGTGACAGGGATAGAATCTCAGTGACCTGGACACAAAAGAAACTGGGTCTAAGTATAAGGAGAGGAGTATAAGATCTACAGTACTACATTTCCATGTTTGCCAGAACGCTAGGTCATTAATTTAAACCTCTACCCAGATCCCTCATTGGAGGTTGGTTTCCAGGAGGGTAAATAGATAATATTGGCTAGGTGGAACAGTGAATAAGATACTAGGTTGGAGTCAGGAAGACCTGAGTTCAAATATGACCTCTGACCCTGTCTGCTTCAGTTTGCTTAACTGCAAATTGGGAACAAGAATAACATGTACCTCACAGGGTTGTTGGGAGGCTCCAATGAGATAGTATGTGTAAAAGGCTTAGCACAGTGGCTGGAACGTAGTTGACACTTGATAAATGCCTGTTCTCTATCCCCTCCCCCAAACTTAGTTAAATGCTATTTGCACATCCATGGGACTAGATTTTGTTCACTCCTGTATCCTGACTTCACTACTGAAGGACTAAGTTGTTTGATTAATTATTCCAGTCATCCTGTGATGGTAGAGAGTGATCCAAGACAACACTTCATTGCCTGAAAAGTAAAAAACTGGACCAAAGCTAAGAAATCATGTAGAATTTTCACCTAGCTTATAATTCCCAAGCAGCAGGGGTAATAGAACGTTTTAAGTAGAATACATAAGACACAAGTTTAGAAACTCTTACAAGAAACAAAGGCCACTGATTGGAAAACAGTGATTAGAACAGCAATGAAGAAACTGAGTCATGGAGCTAGGAGAAACTGTCCTGTACCTATGGAAAGTTTAAAATTATAGCATCATCCTCTTTTGATTTAAAGAGGAAAGGAGAACCCCGACTGAAAGAGCAGAAATGTGGTGGGACAGATCCTCAGACCATTGATTCCTGTAGAGGCTACTGTGGCAGGTAATTAAAATATAGTATGTGTCACAGATGGACCTGGTAAACAATTCCAGGTCCCTTTAAGACAACTTATGTACAGAGATCTGCTGAGCTCTTTCTTCTTTTTTTAATAAGCAGATTGTAATTACTGTGGTTTCAGCATTGTACCTTCTTGACCCTGCTGCTTCTGGTCTCTGTATATCTCAGTGCATAACCCATTCCTGGAGATCACCTCATAGCACCTTCTTATAGCTGCTTGCAACCAAGCATGGTTTTACCCTCTGAAGGATTGTTGCATGTCCAACTGTTCCTGTACATTGCAGTCATGACAAGAAAGATTCACGGCGATACAAGACCTTCCCAACATGACAATGGGGAACTTGTCTAAGACAAGTTCCCACTTACTTAGACACGTTATTGGAAATAGCCTTGACTAAAATGCAATAGAATTTTACCAAAATATACAATTTCTTAGGCATCACCTAGAGGTGGTATAGACAAAGACTTAGGTCAAATTTTGCAAGAAGAAAGATGCATAATGAATGATGTGATCATCGGTGCTAAGCAAAGGATTATTGAATATCAAAAAGAATAGAAAGAAATTAAAAAGCTGAGCAACATCTACTTCTGTACTGGTAGCTGGCTTGGGCTACAGGACTTTCCATGAAAGACCCTGAGATGAATGGAAAAAAATTTAATCTGGAACCTTCTTTCCTTTATCCATTATGAATTTATTTAAAGATGTATTAATGGTTAGTGTAATATTAAGGCTTATATGTAGCATTTTCCCCCTATCTAAGCAATATAAAAATTGCATTTTTGGGGTTGCTATTTCGATTGTGTTATACTAATCATGTTATTAGTTATAGACTATCCTAGGTGCTTATGAATGACTTTAGGGAGCTGCGGGGATAGCTAGCAACCAGAGAGGAGAGTATAGTGAGAATAAGTTTGAATACCTTAATAAACTAGTAGGAATGAGTTTGTTGACTCCATTTGGTTTTAAGCCTCCATTTAGCGATCAAGTTGTTTTGAATAAGTTGTTTCAGTATGTTTTTTAATAAGATAAGCACTTGTGTGGTATGATCTAGGAAACAGCATGTGAGCATGTGTGTGTTCTTGAATATTTGTGGGCCTTCTGATAGGACAGACCACCAATGGAAAAATATTATGAACTTTATAAGTAACTTACATAATGATTTATCCAACAAATTTTATGGCAACCAATTGAATAATAGCCATTGCCAGAACTATTAAAAAAAACAAAACAACAAACCCCCCAGAGACCCTTGCCTAGTTGTGACTCGGACAGATTCCTGCTGATCCTGCACTTGAGACTCAAGCATCTCATGTTTCCCTAAGGGCAGTGCCAATTGACAGAGACCATCTTGGATGGAAATACATAGCCTCTGGATGGACAGAGAGGGAACTTTGTCATGGGCACTGATATAAGATGCTTACTAGAACCTCTAAAAAAAAACAGGTTGGTAGTTTGTTCTTAGAGAGGTAATGTTTATATTGTTTACATATATTGCTTCACAAAGTTTGATTGTGTGCATTAAGTGTAACTCTAATCGGTATTTCCCGAGTTAATATATTTAATGGCATATTGGCTGTAAGCATGCACTCGGTATTATAGTGTGTGAATGTACAGAGAATCTAGAATTATATTGAAAACTACCTGGAATAATGCTACCTCTTTTTTTTTTGTGTGTGTGTGTGTGGGGGGGGGTTAAGTGTCTGAGGCCAGAACCGAACTCAGGTCCTCTTGACTCCGGGGCCAGCACTTTACTCACTGCGCCACCTAGATGCCCCATAATGTTACCCTTTAAGAAAACAACTGCCTCAGTCCAATGTTTGTGTAAGTCTTTTTATTAATTAATTCAAGGCAAAACGTTAAAATATTTTTGGTCTTTTACCTGTCCTACTCAAATGGTCAAGGAAACTTTGTTGTGTTTTGCTCAGGTGTTCCCACTACTGTTCCTTAGCTTTCCTGTTCAAGCAGGAGACCTTCCCTTTCAGAAAGAGGTAAGGCAGGCTGAGATTTTTCTGGTGGCCCAAAAAATAGTACCAAAGTGATCAGACTTTACTGCTGAAAGATATGTGTAATAAAGATGGCTGGTTCTTAGCTTACTTTTTATTTAGGATCAAACTTATGTGCATACTGATCCTGAGAGGATTTGGGAGTATCTAACCCTACCTTAGATAGAACCAAGTAACTGAGGACTTTGATCTCCACTGAGATTTAGGAATTGAAAATAAAGACCAAATCTCAGTGGTTGGGAGTCCTGTGACTGGATTTGTTAGCTGTGACTGTAACTGAAAAGCTGTGAGCCTATTCTTTTGATGTGAAGATTGTGTCCACTATACTCTAGAATACTGAGGGGGAAACCTTTAAGAGAAGAACCGTAATAACTCGGAACTAGCCACTACCAAAGCAACACTCAAGTGATACTGTTCTTAGGAGAGCAACACACCTCCTGGGGACTGAATACATAAATATCACTGCGGGACCAGTGTTAACTATAGGAACAATGGAGGCTATGTGCCTAGCCTTCACCATGAGGCCAGCAGGGCTGCATACCCCTCAGAGATACCAGGCACAGTGGGGAACAGACCCAGTAAGGACAGTAGGATGGCATCACCAGAAGGCATGAGTGGTCCCGCAGCATCCAAGGTATGCATTTTTTCTCCATGTATATTTTCCTTATGTGGGTTCCCATGAGTGATCCCTATGTATAACCACTTCTTCCCATTACTGGTATGTACATTTGTGGGAGAGGGCAAGGATGTTCTATTGCAGATCTTCTTAGTATTTCATTAAATACTTTTGCTTTGAGCTAATTGTGTCCTCTGGTTGATAGAGAAAATGTAAACATACAGGCAGTCTTGTGAGCCACCATTTTGAGTAGACGTGTACCCTCAGAGTACCTTGAACCGTAAGTAGTGATTCTGGGGACCCCATGTGGGAGAGGAGGGTGCTCCAGTCATGACAAAGGAATATGCACATTCATTATGCAAAGGAACAAAGGATTCATTCATAGGGAAGTTAAATAGTAGATATAGTTTGAAGAATTACACAAACTTGTTAAAGAAAAGCTAAAACACTAACCACAGTCTTGACATTTATTGTGCATTTTTTTTTCCCAACAGAACACATGGCATTCTAGAGGTTTGTGAGGTAATCAAATCAATACTCAAATCAGAGAGAAACACCTGAAATAGCAAACTCTAGTAACAAATGTCTTTTGTAATTAAAAATATTGGAGGTTTAAAAAAGTGTTATAACATTTTAAAATTATTGAAAGAAATGTGCTAACACATAGAAAACAACTCTTACTTTCTATAGAAATTGCTCACAAAAAAACCCCTTTCTAGTCTATGTTACACTATGCACTTGCAGTTGTACAGTACCTGGTATTTACCTATCCCTAATGGGCATTTACACTACACAGTACAATCAAATAGAAATTATTCATAGAGAAATAACTACACCATTAACAATAAAAATATTAGGATCAATGGTTTTTTATCACAGTTTCTCCACAAGTATTTGTCATAAAAAATTGAGTAAAGGCATGTTGGCACCAGTGTTGGGGCTGCTACATGAAATTACAGAGAAGGAAGGTAGACCGAGGCAGTGTTTAAATTGTGCAGAGTTTGGTTGGACTGATGATTTAGGAGCTCTCTTCAGAGTTCATGTAGTTCTGAAACAAGCCCAATCCCCCAACATAGGCTCTTATAGGTCACCTGTAGGTCTCACCCATAGGTCTCTTCTTCCCGCATAATTTAAACAAAGCCAAAGTGACAACAAAACCAAGTGATAGGAAGGAATCAGAGATCAGGATTGATCCTCTACAAAGTCCCCAGGGCAGTTATCACAGTGACATCAAGCAATAAAAAATCTTTCCCTTTTGAACTTGACTCCAGTCAATTCTAAGGCTAAAATAATCAGAAAATGTGGAAAGTGAGAGGAATGAAGGGGCCTCTTTCTGATTCCTGTCTTTGCTAACTAGTCTTTCTAAAAGAACTTGGTTTTTTGAGCTTCAGTTTATCTCCTATGTGGGTTGGTTATAACTGGGAACCTGTGCTAATTGAGCGAACTGTGCAGAAAGTGATGATGAGAATGACCACTGTTTATTTAACCACTTATTTCCTTGAAATATTTTCTAATTTTTTACACGGCCTTTGCTCTGGGCTTTTACATAGATGGCAGTCCATGTATAGAGACCTGCCAGTGTTCAGAAAAGCTGTGAGAACTGGACTTGTTTTTCATGTTCTTAACCTTTGAATGAAAGGAATCTTAGGAAAATGCAAGGATTAAATTGTCCTTGATGAGCTCAGCACAGTGAACAAAATATTTACTCCATTAAGAGATGTTCAGGAGACAGGTGAGCTTAGAGAACTGCATCAGTGACAAGGAAAGACTATGGAAGGCAACTGAACTATTACTCCTCTTGGGAGAAGGCCTTGTTTATTTGGTTTTGCCCAGTTTAGAGCTACTGGGTCTAATGGTTCAGAATGATTACAAATGGTCTTTCAAAACCGGGCAGGACTGACTGATATGTTCATTTAGAGATCTATGTACATATCTACAGATGAGCAGGTTTCTGAAATGGACCATAACATATACTCAGTACAACCTAGAGATTCCGTGCCATTCAAAACATAGTTCTTATACTAGCAAGTCATGAAGGATCATGAGGGAAATAAGTGAGAGGCCATAATTAGGATTACCTTCACATAGATCCCCAAATTGAACTATCCGGGGGTTTGTGTGTGTGTGTGTGTGTGTGTGTGTGTGTGTGTGTGTGTGTGAGAGAGAGAGAGAGAGAGAGAGACAGAGAGACAGAGAGAGAGAGAGAGAGA
>NW_027186473.1:1995508-2012686 GCF_028583685.1 Petaurus breviceps papuanus
AGACAGAGAGACAGAGAGAGAGAGAGAGAGACAGAGAGACAGAGAGACAGAGAGACAGAGAGAGAGACAGAGAGACAGAGAGACAGAGAGAGAGAGACAGAGACAGAGAGAGACAGAGAGACAAAGAAAGAGACAGAGATGAAGGGGAAAACTGCCCTACTATAGTGGCTGAAACTGGGTTATCATACTAGCATTCCAAATCAGTGGAGAGGGAGGGAGGGAGTCAGAGAAAGAAAGACAGAGACAGAGATACATGTGCGCATGCACGCACACACACACGTGGAGAGAGAGTGCCAACCCTGCTTCCCACCACCAAATTCAGCAAAACTACATTCCCCAATTATCAACCCAAATAGGTAACTTTGTAGAGGTCTATGATCAACTGTGTGTTATTTTTGACATTACTCCAAGTGAGATGATTATTTTTATCCTATACTCATACACTTAAAAGAAACCATCACAATGTTTACAAAAATACATCATCAATGATACACACTGCTGTTTAGACACATTTACAGTAGAGTTCTGACTCAAGAGTTCTATTAGAAGACATTTCACCAAGCAGTTTTGGTAAATGTAACCACATTAAACAAACACCAGCAAGACTTGCATCATATTTGCAAAGTCATTTTCTATTATATTTTTATAAATGTGAATTTAAATGCCACCAAAATCTACCATAGAAGATCTGTACTGTGAAGGGAGCATGGTATTTTTCTTTCACTAAATGACATGAAGTGAAGAATTTGAGTTTTTCCCCTAAAAATTCAAACAAACCCAAAGAGGTAGTTGATGATGTTTACATTAGATCTTAAAGCATATACTTCATGAGACTCTAAATGCAGGAAGTGAACATGGACTTGTTGAAAAAGTAACCAGACTCTGTTTGCTACCAGTGAGCTGGCAGCTATTTATACATCTAGGGCTGATAAGTATGAGTAAGGAATCCCATGAAGTTGTCATATTATTCAAATTTGCACTGCATATTCCCACTGATCTAGAACCAATTACCTTATTTTACATAATTCTAACTTCAAAAACTGCCAATTTGAATGCATGTGACTGCTTCATGGAGTTCATTATTCATCCATCAGCACCTAGTTGTATTGTGTATTGCTAGCCTGTTCAGTTTATTGGACTGTATGATGCCCCTGTTGACTATATTCATAGTCCTTTCTCTTGCTTATAAAAGGGGGAAATGCCACGTTTTAGAATATGCAAGTGAGGAGAAATGGAAGATCAGCTATTCTATAAATTGTAAAGCATTGAATGCCTATGTTTTAGAGAAATCAACTTGTCTTTTTTTGTTTGTTTCTTGAAGAAACTGGCCTAACTTCAACAATCAACATTCAACAGACAACCATCAACATCAAAGGCACCATTAGCCAACATCATCAAATCTGATTTGATGATAACATCTCAGATATCCAGGATAAGTAATAAATTGTTAGTCCCTCATAGGTCATCAGATCATGGTATCATATAGAAAACCACATTTTAACATTATGTTCTATTGGTTTTTAAATTAATTTTGTTAAGTATTTCTCAATTACATTTTAATCTGGTTTAGGTCACCCCTGACACCTTCTGCTCTAAAGCATAGAGAACTATACAAAATGTGACCTTAGAGACTTTGCTACATGTCTGGAGGAAGTCACTGTTATAGCAAGGAACATGATGGTAAGTTCCAGGGCCTAGTAGCACATCTCCTGGGACTCTGAAGTAGAAATAAAAGAGCCATTTAGGTATCTGTATGGGCATTTTTATATGTAGATGAAATACTGAGAGTAGTATCCACAGGATTTTGAACCCTCAAAAGGCCAGAAAGTGAACTGTCATAATTATGAGGGAGGTAGTGTGCTGTCATGGGAAGCCTCTTGGACCCTGAGATTCAGGAGATACTGCTTCTAGTCTTGGCTCTGCCACTACCTGACCATTTGACTGGGTAAATCTCTAGGCCTAGTTAGACTGATTGCTCCCTGGGGCCTCTTTCAATTTTAAAAGCTTTTGATATCTTTGTGATATACTGGTTCTCTTTTGACAAGATCCTGCCCAACGTCCTGTGTACGTTCTGCACAACCAAAGCCATGACAGTGTGACTTCAGTTCACAAGTAGAAACATAGGCTTTACCTTTGAGACATGAAATACACGGGAAAAAATATAGGGCATGATGAGACCATGACACTACATTCATGATAACTTTCCAAATGAGGGAAGACCATGCTCCTCTTCTGGCTATTTCTTTGTATTGGTATGATTTCCATTTCCTTCAATGTCCTTGTTGCTTCTGGGTTTTCTATAGCTTTCTAATGCTCTTTCTAAAATGTGAGGCCAAGACCTGACCACATTATCTTAGAGGTGGTCTGATCAGGTCAGAGTACAGCTCAGTTTTGTTTATTGCCTCATTGGCAGTGGAGGATCAACCTGAGATCTGGGGAGACTTGTTACTACAAAGGCCATCTTCAACACTAGGCTTCTCCTGGTGATGCTAGATAACTGTGAGTAATGCGTGAGACACCAAGATCTTGGAATACTCAACATTACAAATAGCCTAAAGGACAATAAAAAGACACATGGTAGGGGTAAGTGGGAAGCAGCGTGTTGCCAACATGACTTGTATGAAAGAAGTGGTATAAATGAGGCATGTTTATAAAGTACTTTAAGGTCTAGAAAGCACTTCCATAATCATCAAAGACACATTTGCCCAGAAAAGGCAGTGGATTGGTTATATAGGCAAGAAAACGACAACAGATAGACTACATTCTTATTTCCTCATCCCTACACACATATAAAAAAGAACTAGAGGAAGGTCTTCAGTGTGTTGGGTGGATACTCTATGAAGAAATTATGTGAATACATGGACAAAAGTCATCCAAGATGGGATGGATTCTCCTCTGGTGGAAGGAATACTCACAATAATGAGATTATAGATCCATCAGAGTTTTGAAGTAATGTGTTGAAGGAGCCCTAAAGTTGGTATGATGCTAAAACTGCTAAACAATGATATAGATGACCAAATAAAAGGAGCCAGTGTATCTTGGAGGATGGGAAGACAAGAGCAGATCACCTAAACAAACGCCGAGCCGAGCTAACGGTCCCTAGGGCAGAAATATGTCCAGCCTTCATGATAGTATAATATAGTGATACTTTTGACTTCTTAACCAGTTAATATTATCTGATCTATACTTAAAAACTTAAATGGCACTATAGGATCACTGGCCTTGAGGTCCCTGAGCCATGGTAACATAGCATCATTGAAAGGGGTGCTTATTGCTACCAAGCTTTTCTGTGTGAGACAGGTGTCTAAGAGGGTGTTATGAAGCAGCCAAGGTCAGATGGGCAGAAAAAGCACTTCAGGGACTGAATGAAACAGAAAATACCAGCATGGTATGATGGACATACTACATCATTCTGGACCTCATTTTTCTGATCTATAAAATGGGGGAGTTGGACAAGAAGCTCCTGAAAGTCCATTCCAGAGCTAATGTGAAATATCAGGAAACAAGAAGCATATAGACCAACTTAAAATGTAGTAGTTAAGAGATAGTGTTTCTTTTTCAACAAAGCTGGTGTGATGCCTATAGTCAAAGCCTCAATAGCTGTTTTTCCAAGCTGTGGTAAAGGTAGAAAATGGAAATAATTTGGATCAGCCACCATAAATCTTTTTAGTCATATTGCCACATGGACAGCATTGCCCTGGTCTGTCCTAATTTATACTTAGATATAGAGTTCTGACAGAGAAGATCAGGGGGTGCCTTTATTCAAGATCAGCAAGTCCCAAGACCTTCCAGGTGAAGTTAGAGAAATCATTTAGTGCATTCTTTCACTTTGCTCAGAAAAAGAAAATATGCAGAGATTTACTGGCCACAAGAGTCACTCCTTCAGAAAAAGCAGATTTGTTTTGGGAATGACAGTGAAGGGTAATGCTTGACTCCTCCAGTCCAAGAAATGGAACTTATTCAAATGTAAGAAAAAGATGATGCAAATGTGAGTAATTTTTTCCTGGCCAATGTTTTATCCTTAAATAATGATGGCCCTGATCTGTGAATAAGCTCTTGTGGAGGAAAAACAGCAACCACAATAATTTTGCAACATCATAACGATTAACCACCTGGTGGCCTAATACTAGAAAGTACCCAACTCCTATTGAAAGAGAAATAAATTAGTAACAAACTAAAGATATGGTAAAACTAACTACTTGCTTTACTTGGATAAGAGATTCTGCAGTTTTGTGTAAAAGGACTTCTTTCTTAATTGTAAAAGTATTTGGTCACTTAGCAGTGTTCCCTGCCCTTTAACATGGAATGTTTTCTTATTCCAATAATAAATCCTGCCAGTTGCATTTCAAATACTCCCCTTTTTTCCGTTGACTGTTAATTCTTTTTCTCTCCCTCTCTTGAAAAATGCTTTATTTATCTATCTTAAAATGATGTATGATGCTGCTGATTGGCTTTGTACTACAACTGAGGTTGAAAGGTTGTAAAAACCCAATCTGTACCCTAAGAGGGCTAACGCTGCCGATAGTGAGATATCAGTCTTCCTTAGTATGCTAACATATCTCTTTACTTTTAGTTTGGTCTCCTATCTGACCCAAAGTCATCAGACCCCCAAGGACAGCTTTGTCTCTTCCAAAAGGTCCCATTCCTCTCAGTCAAAACAATTCCCTGATTCCCTTCAAAATATGAAGTATCTTTCCTTCTTGGATTTTGAAGATGGATGCTGATGTGGGCATCTTCAACAACTGTCTACATAGATACCTATAGGCACCGGCACATTGTAGTTTCTCTCCTTTAATTTGTTGACCCCTGTGTCTCAACAATGATTTTTTCCTAGCACATATGCTTTAACAGGTTAGGCAACAACAATCTATAGAAATAACAATAAAATAAAATTTAAATTTTAGAATTATGAAATGATGCTGTAAATCATAGCAAAAGAAACAAGTAACTGTTGAAAATACCTCATCTTTCGCACAGCAGGTACTCAATAAGTATTTGTTGAGTGAATAAACAAATGAATAAGTGAATGAAAATTTGTTACTTAGACAAAAACCCAATAAGGTAATAGTTTATAAATGTAAACATGTACATTTTAATTCACTTGACAATTATTTATTGAGTGTCCACTGTGTGTAAGACACAACCATATTAAATGCACTCAGCATCATTTTCATATAGCCACTCCCATGAATGGCTATAATACTCAATAACAGCTGCCCTTTTACCACTCTTTCTATAAAGAAATGCAATCATTTGGCATAGTTTCAAAAAAGAAGTGTCACCTGACATCTGATCCTGCAGCCCTCAGGAATAATTATCCTAGCATCTCATCTATATAACACTTTTTATAATGACAGATTTTTAGTTTCACACATGTAGCTCTACAGATGAAATGTGGATGTTGGGAGGGCATGTCATTGACATAGCTATCACCTGTTGTTCTCGAGAACCATGTCAATACATTTTGGTCAATGTTGGTGGAACAAATGGAAGAATAAATAGAAGTTTTAAAATTTTACACAAACATACAAGAGCTGAGAAGCCAGTTCATGACATAAAATAAACAAGTTTCATGGAGAACTGCTGAAAATCCTGTTGCATAATAAACTGAATGGCACTGAAGCTAAGTCTATTGTGACGTCAGAACATCTGTTCGATTCAGAGAAGAATGAGCCAAGCCAATTTTTGGCACAGTTGCAGACCAAGCAACTGATTGGAATTTCCATTTTTAAACCAATTATTTTGGGATTGTGTAAACATAGCCTTGTTTAAGGTGTCTGAAATGGTGGTTCTATGAATCTGTAATTTCAGACTTTTGAAAGATGGTTTTTGAATGATTCTCTGCTGAGTGGATGAAATGTATTACAGTTTTTGTAAACTCCAGAGATGACATGGTACCTTCTATGTCAACATGATGGATTATCAGTAAAAATGACTGAGTGTGAATTGACTGCAAATAACCCATGCCTATTTAGATGACTCTATGCTTTCTGTATTTTGAGGATTGATGTTCTTTTTTTTAAAAAAAAATATTGCACTTTGCTAGTATAGGAATAACCATGTATGCTTTGTCTGAGTTGTTATAGATTAGGAGTTCAATAATCCATAAGAAAAAAGGAATTTATTGACATTTAAAGCAATGCATTAATTTATATATGTCCTACTTGTTCAAATATCACTTACCTTAAAACAACTGTGAAAATCTCCACTCTCTCCTATGGAAAGAATACTGAGCAACATTTACTTTGAGATCAATAGCCAACTTTAATGGCAGCATTTAATGATTTCATAAAGGTTTCTTGCAAGTCCACTTAATGTTCCCCACCTGACAGTCTAGATTTAAAGCATTTAAAACCAATTGCAGTTTTCCATTAATGACTCTAAAAAGTCTGTAGTAGGCATTAATGTCTTCCCAAGCTGACCCTGAAATGGATTTCTATCTGGGACTTGTGCACTAGGATAAGAGGGTGAAAAGGTAGGGTGTCAAAAATATGACTGAATATGAAATGCTTTGGACTCCTAATTGATATTAACAGTTCATCTCACAATCAGTATTCTCTAGTTGGCTGGTTGCTACTGTGGAATAGATTTCCTCTGATTTCCATCAATCTCCAGCTGCATCCTGGGAACCTTTATTGAGAACTTCATCCTGTGAAAGCTGATGCTCAATCCCTTCATAATATGAGCTACCATTATGTAGGAAAGTCCCAACGGCTCGTCCTTGCCGGGCATGGCCAACTGCATCACTGAATACTTTATTTATTTGCTCCTCTGATGGCATCCACCAATCCGGGTTGGAAGTACAATGCATCCTAATGAACTCTGTGAGAAAGCACACAACAATAAAAACAAAACAAAAAAACAAGCAAGCAAACAACAACAACAACAACAAAGTGGTCTTTGCAGAAGAAAATGGGTCTGCTTACTGAGAGCTCAGAGCAAACTAGAAAAATAGCAGGCCCATGACTGTGTACGTAGAGGCTTTATGGAAAAAGCTTTATGGGAAATTCAATGAAATGCCATGATGATGCCATTTGTGGGGCCTCGTTTATTCCTATATGAATCTATCTGGCCACATGCAAAATACAAATTCAACCATGTAAGTGAGCTGCAGAAATGACAGTTCCACCCCCACCCCCCACCTCCCATATTCTACTAGGAAAGCTTAAGGGAAGTTTTGAAGAAAAAAAATTAAATATCATTTGTTTGATGGATAACGTAGATCTAAAAAGAGTAGAAGAGTGGATTTCCAAACCCATAGTCTGTGTCCATTCTGGTTTTGGCAATTTTCATCATTTTAGGAACTCTAGAAGCATAATCATGATAGCATAATTTTCTTTTACCAGCTACAAATCTACAAATTTTGATAGAGTAGGACTAAAGTCTTGAGGAGTGGAGATGATTGCTTCTGAGTTTCAAATTGCTGAACTATAGGTTATAATTAGGCTTTGAACTGTATTCTATGTACATGTACTTGTAGTACTTAATATTTTAAAAGTGAGATTGACTCTAAAATATCCAAATTCCCCTTCCCACCCCATATAATTTACAAGTCTGGAGGGGAAAATTTATAAAAAAATTGATTTCATTTTTTATCATTTTCATGGGTTATCACGGCCAACCTGCTGATGATCACTGTCTTCATACCAAGAACATATCAAAAGTTTTCAAGTTCAGTAGGATGTGTAGGAGCTTGAATCCAGAGACCTTTCTTCTAGATGTATCATTGGAATAGGATTTTCATCTTAGGTAAATAAGATACCTAGTTGAAAGTACAGATTAACCTTGCTTTTTTGTGAATAGGTTCTTTTCTTTTGGTCTACACCTGCTATTTCATTGCTATAATGAACTTGAATTATGAATTACCTTCACCAGTGCACTGGCAACTCCTCTGTAACTTATGATCTGAGAGAACTGCTTGGGGCCTTGTCCATCATCACACAGTCAGTATATGTCGGAAGAAAGATTTGAATCCATGTCTTCCTGACTCCTCAATCAATTCTCTATGGATGATGTCATAGTGCCTCTTTAACTGCAGTTAAACTTTTTATATATAACCTTATGCTTTCCTGTACATAGTGCCTTAGCAACTATCTTAATATCGGCAACCCAGATTAAAAAGATTTTCTGAAATATTTCTAAGTATGTTATCATCAATGTACTATATTTGAAACCCAGGTAAACATTGCTTATCCACCTTCAGTTCTCTAGTGTTAGTTCCTCCATAGCTGAACACTCTTCACTACAGGATTTTGGTTTTTTTTTTGGTCTTAATCTTGTTTTGTTTTTATGAATTGGGGCCTCTGTTCTCCCCACTCTATGTTGTAATGATAATTTGAAGAGCTTCCCTGCCCCTAAGGCAACTTGAAGATCTTTCCTGCTTTGAAGATCTTCTGTGTTCCTTAATAGGCTAAATGTAATCACATGGAGCCTGTGGTGGGAGGACTTTGCTGAATGGGTAGAGCAGAGCCCAGAGGAAGCTGAGAGTCAGAGCAGTTAGAGGTAGAGGGAGGAGAGGATGCAGGCAAGGAGATAGGTATGGTGTGGCTTCCTGATATGTTATGGTGTATTAACTTCTTTGTTGCTATGATGTATTTGGTTTTGTGGTGTTGGGATCTGCCTTTCTGGTTTGGGGATTCAGTTTTCTAGTGTCTGAATAAATGTTTTGCTTCTATATGGAGAGTCTGTTACATTTTGTGATTCAGAACTATGCCAGTATATTCATAGTCGCCATCAGTGCTGTATGTTGTGTTGGTGCTACACATGTAACTCCATAATAAGTAGTTGATGTGTAAAGAGGCATATTTATTGGCTCTTGATGTTATGAAATTCTATATTTTTAAATTGCCTAGACTCATAATAGATATTATGTCCAATATCAAGAGAAAAACCCATAATAGTTCTTTTAACAGTTGCAAAGCATAATATAGTTAATGACACAGTGGAAAGAATATTTGATTCAGAATCAGAGAACCTGGGTTTGAATTCTGCTTTTGTCCCAAGATCCTCTGGGGCCTTGGGCAAATTTCTTAACCCCTTGAGAACTCTGTAAAATGAAAGTGTTGGACTAACTGGTTGCAAAGGTTCCTTCCTGCTCAAAATATATAATCAGGGGAACTAAAATGATCACAGGAAAGTTATTTTAACCCATTAACCCTTTGTTTCCTCTTGCCAATCTTTGTGTTCATCCTCAAGTTGTCAATTCAAATAGTGCAATTTTGCTTTGGATTCTTCCTAAATTACATATCTTTAAAGACACTAACTATTTAGCTGTATAAGTTATAGTAGGTAAGCTGAAACATTGATGTATAACAAGATTTTTGGCTATTCAAGCAAAAACTTCTGCAGAAGTCATTGTCCTTTGTAAATGATGAAATAAACAAATTGCAGAATCCAAGCAATGAAAGGGCCACTCAGGTTGTATTTATACCTAACAGGACAGAAAAGGCAGCATCTTTACATTTTCCCCCTGAAGACCAGACCTAAATGAAGGATGGTGTAGAATTATTGGGTCTTGCTAACATGGGTATCAAGATGTCCTGAGAATGCACAATTGTGGAAACCTTGGAGGGCTCTGATTCTGTTTTCATATACCACTAGCTAAATTGGCAAAACTTAGAATTGGCCTGTATTTCCTTTCATCAACCCTGCCCCTTCAGGATTTTCAGGGACTGCTTTGGTAGTTTCTAAGCACTCATTTAAAATAACATGACCATATGTGCTCTATTACTCTTGTTTAAGATGTTGAATTGTGAGATCCCAACTAATTAAAATCTATTTTTGTCCTTGTCATTTTTGTTTAGAATGAGTAAAATTATAATGTGTTCCCTAGTATTATCCTTTAAAACTTCACAAACTGGTCCCCTAAGTCTGTTTAGGGGGAATCATAAGAAAAAAATAATATTTTATTCTTAAATAAAAGAATAAATTAATAATAATAAATTAAATAAAATAATAAAATAAGAAATCATAAGAATAAAGTCATAAGAATCATAGTGTATTTTGCAAAATTTTGCAAAAGAAAAGGAGTCAAGGTTTTTTGTATAACTGTATTGATTCCTGCTTGTGTTTCAGAAAGAGTCTTGAAGGCCTGCCCTAGAGTGTCCCCCCAAACCACCTCAGAGAATGAGACACACCCATCATAGGAATGGAGCTGACTGGAGCTTGAAGGGACCTTTTCCCTGATTCCCCTGGGGGCTACCAGACTTGTGAGAAGTCATACCCCCTGTAAGAGGAGAAAAATAAAGTCTCGGATAGGGCCTATGCTTACATTACATAGCAATCCATTAAGCTTACCATGGGAATTGCCAGCTTTATATGTCAGCAAAGGAGACAGGTTAATAGCACACATACTGTCTACCTCAAAGAATTGTGAGGAAAACCTTTTGTAAATCTTAAAATCCTATAGAAATAAGAGCCATTGTTTTAGCACTTCTGTTTTGAAACTCTCTAATGACCTTATGGAAAATAATATTGCATTATCTTCATTATCTGGGTTTGTATCTCACCCTCCTTACTAGATTGGACCTTCCATGAGGGCAGGGAAAAGGTTTTATCTCAGATTTCTATTTTCTCCACCACCTACATGGAGCTCTCCACACAGTAGGCACTTAACATTTGTTTTCTGAATGACTAAATTTGAAGGACCACTAACTATTGTTTTTCTCTTCTTTTGTTCATATATTTTTGTTCTTAGGGGTCCATATCCCAAGTTTGCTTGACTTTTTTCACTCTGACTTGAACATTTCTAAATTTCCTAGGGCAGCCTGAAGGAGCCACATAGAATTCACCAGCAGTGGCAGCTGAATTCGAGGTCAGAGGGTGTCATAAAGGCATTTATCCTTAGGGTAATCATCAACTCAGGCTTTTTGATGTCTAGTGATAAGGAGAACACTCTGCTACCAAAGACTGGAGGAATTAATCCCTTGCTCTCCCTAACCCTACCCCAAATCCTATCCATAAAGGCAAATTGGATGGGACTGCCCTTTGTCTTTCACCATATGACCCTTCAGGGTTATTACCTTCTTTCATCCTTTAAGGCTGACTTTGACATTTATTTTAACCTGGTTTTGCTTGCATGAACATTTTCTGTGTGCTAGGTGCCCCTGTTACTTGAGGAGGCAGAGGCTGGTGGATCTCTTGAGCTCAGGAACTCTGAGCTGCAGTGGGCTAAACTTATGGGATTATACACTAAATTGTGCATTGTTAATGTGGTCAGCCCTGAAGAGAGTGGGGTCACCAAATTACCTAAGGAGAGGCAAACTCACCCAGGACAGAAACATAGCAGGTCAAAGTTCCCATGCCAATGAGAGTAGGATGAGTGGACCCAGCCCTTCCAGCCTGAGCAAGACAAGGAGGCACAGTCTTTGAAAAACTTTGCTCCTCTAAATTAGTGTGATTTGCTGTGAACTAATGGGGTAGAGGAAAGGAAATAGTATAAGATGGATTTGGACTCAAGAGCCACAACTGTGTTAATAGACATAGATTTAGGGTTGTTCTCAAGTAATTTATATGTGTTTTGTCTCCCTCTTTAGCTTACAAACTTCTTGAGAATGAATGAGGGAGGGGTGGTTAGGTGGCACAGTGAATAAAGCACTGGTCCTGGAGTCAGAAGGAGATGAGTTAAAATATGGCCTCAGAGACTTAATACTTTCTAGCCATGAGACCTTGGGCAAGTCACTTAACCCCAATTACCCTGCCTTCCCCCCTCCAAAAAAAAAAGAAAAGAAAATGAATGAGGGAAGAAATATTTATTAAGCACTTACTTTTATGCAAGGCATGCTGTTAAGGTTTGGGGATACAAATAGAAAAAGAAGAGAATAAGGATTATATTTTTTTCCTCTGATATAAAAAGAGATAGCATTTATAGAATGCTTTAAGATTTGCAAGGCACTTTACAAATATTATCTCATTTTATCCTCAAAAATAACTCTAGGGGTTGTACTATTATTAGTGCCATATTATTCCCATTTTGCAGATGAGAAAACTGAGGCAGAGGTTAAGTTACTTGCCCAAGGTCACATGGCTAGTAAGAGTCTGAAGTTAGATTTGAACTCAAGTCTTCCTGATTCCAGGACCAGTTCTTAGTCATTGAACTGCCTAGCAATCCCTGATATTTTGCATATGGATGGCAAAGAAAAGAAAGAAATCCTTCTCTTTCTACCAAGGATTTCCTAACAGCCTCTTTGCTTCTTTCTTTTTCTCTCTCTCTCTCAGACATAGCTTCTGATGTTATACTCTATGCCCAAATTTTTCCAACCTTAAATGAACACAAGAAACATTTAAAAAACCAGTAAGGAAAAGTATTAGAGGATTTGAGCAAGAGCTTTCATTTCCCACATTCACAACACTTTACAACTGTAGAAACAGTCATTCTGACTTTAATAGTTCTGATAGAATGAGCTGACTGCACTGAACTTGGTACTAATAGTATTCATTGTAAATGGAGAGACCAAGAGAAGGCAAAAAGCCCTTCCCTAGCATCCTGGGCAAGTGCTCTATTAAAAGCTGAAACTAGAGCTCTTTCCTTAGAAATTGCTTCCCTCTTAGGGACTCTGCTTAATCTCACTCAGGGAATCAAAGATCTCTTCCTTTTTCCTGAGGGTTCAAAGACTTCAAGGGATTTCTCAATGTGACAAGACTTGACATGTCAGCCCCATGATAATTCCATCAATTCAGAGACAAAGGACTGAACCTTGCCTCTGACATATTAACCTTCTGAACTACAGAGGCATGAATTTCAACCACACTGACTCACCAGTCTCAACCAATCAGTTATCATTTCTTTTAAATTCTTTACAAAGTAGATGAATCCCATCTAGGTCATAGCAGATTGGGTGGCACAGGAAAGCCATTTCATTTCATCATTTTTGGCAAATACCTAAATGACCTAATCAGGTACCTGAACACAAGTAAATATCATTCCCTTTCCTATTTCTTCCCTGTTCCAGGGCTAGTACAGACCACATATGTGTTTCTGTATTACAGCTAAAAATGAAGAAGAAAAAATCAACCAGAGACCATTGGTGAAAGTGGACTTTGGTTGGAGGGCTAATTAGACCTATTAGTTTTATGATCAGTCATGGCAAAGTTCTCAACTAAGTGATGGGAAGATGTGGTGTTTTCCATCAGTACCACATAAACTTTCTTTTAGCAGGAGGGACAAGAAGTCAACATTCCCTTGTGGGTTCAAATTAAATAATTTTAATATTTGCTGTTTACAGAACGGGACTTGGCCAACAGACCTTATTTTCTCTGCAAACTGAATAGTGAATTTCTTAAATTCCACACACTCTACTATATGAACAAGCACTTTGTACAGGATATAACAAAAGTCTCAGTTAGACACTCTATATAAATCACTCCAACACCTAGGGAGATGTTGAAGAATTGGGGAATATATGAATTACTTAGTCTTAGAGGTTGTAAAAGAAATACTGTTCCTGCAGTCAGAGCTTAAAGATGTTAGTCACCAGGTCACCCTTGGTAATAAGTATTTTCATTCTGCCAAAAAGGGTAGTTTAATTCCTTACCACAGTTATTTCACCCAGACAACAGTAGGCTCACTGGTAGCTGGACAAATGATGAGGGGTTTTTTGGGCTTCAGAAAGAGTTATTAGTGATGTTGGTTGCTTGATAAATATTAAAGCATCACCACCTCCAAGTAATACTCTCTGCTGAGCAGGACCATTATCATTAAGTTTTTATTGCTGATGATTCTCTCTCCTGACAAAATTTTGGCCTCTTCCCATAGTAGATCAAAATTGAGTAGCTTTTGGAGTAGCCAGAGGTGGGGAACCTGTGACCTTGTGGCCACATGTGGCCCTCTAGGTCCTCAAGTGCGACCCTTTGACTGAATCCAAACCTTATAAGAACAAATCCCCTTAATAAAAGGGTTTGTTCTGTAAAACTTGGACTCAGCCAAAAGGCTGAACCTGAGGACCTAGAAGGTCACAATGTGGCTTCATGGACATAGCCATATCCCTGGACTAGACTATAATTTCTGTTGCTTTTTCATAGAACTACAAAATCTCAGAAGTCACCTAGGTTAGTCCATACCAAAGGCAGAACCTCCTTTAGAATGCACCTGACAAAGAGTCATCCAATCTTTGAACTCCAGTCTGCGATATTTTTTGATTATAGAGGTAGAACTAGAAGGAACCTCAGAGGCCATTTAGTCCAACTTTTTACAGATGAGGAAACTGAGGCCCCAGCAAGTTAAGTGGCTTGCCCAAGGTTATACAAGTAGTAAGCATCAAAAGTGGAGTGTGAACCCACACTCTGACTCCAGAGTCAGTGCTCTTTCCCCTGTACTACTTCCTGAGGAAGCCCATGCCACTTTGGGACAGTTCTAATTACTCTTTTTCCTTATATTGAGCTGAAGCTACTTCTGCAATTTCCATTTATTCAGTGCTCTCTGTTCTGCCTTCTGGGGCCAAGTAAAAGAAGATGAAACTCTCTTCCACATAATAGCTTTTTAAACATCTCGAAACTGCCTCCCATCCAGACTTCTCTTCTCCAGAGTAAACAGTCTGAATTCCTTCTGTGATCCCTGTATGGTGTAGTGTCTAGTCTCCTTGCCATCTTTCAGATGAATGCTAGATTATTAACATTCCTTCTAAAATATCAGTCACACACCCAGACCATTATACTCCAGAGAAGGGATGAGCAGGTCATAGTATAAAAGGAATATCATCTCATTTGTCCGAGAAAATCTGATTCCATTAAAGCAGCTTGTGATACCATTAGATTTTTTGGCTGCTATGTCACACTGCTGATGAATCCTGGGGTACCAATGTGCTAAGACCTTGCGATCTTTTTCATATGAGCTATTATCCAGCCACATCTTCCTAATTCTTTATTTGTACAATTAGTCTTTTGAACCCAAGGTTAGAATTGGACACTTACCCTATTAACTTCCATCTTATTAGCTCTGGCCCATTTTTGTGACCTTTGAGATCTTTTTGGATCCTTACTCTGTCCTCCAGTTTCAGCTTCATATTATCCATAGATCTGATAAGTCTTCTACCAAGTCATTGATAAAAATGCTGAATGGAGAGATCCCTGTGGCACTTCACTAAGGACATTCCCCCAGGCTGACCTTTTATTAAGAACCCACTATCTGCTAGACACTGTGCTAAATGCTAGGGATAGAACGAAAGGCAATCCTCCCCCACAAAAACCCTCCAAAGCAAAAAACCAAACCCAACCCCTGCATTCAAAAACCTCACTATTCTTTGGGTTCAGTCCTTCAATCAGTTCTAAATCCATCTAACTAGTATCATCCAGTCCATTTTATTCATTGAGAGAATTTGTCTAATACAGGGGTGGGGAACCTATAGCCTTGAGGCCACATGTGGCTTTCTAGGTCCTCAAGTGTGACCCTTTGACTGAATCCAAACCTCACAAAAACAAATCCCCTTAATAAAAGGATTTAGTCTGTAAAACTTGGACTCTATCCAAAGGCTGTACCCAAGAACCTAGACGGCCACATGTGGTAGCATCAAGGCTGCAGGTTCCCCACCCCTACAATAGCTTGTTGGAATATAAGTAAACTATGTCTGTGACATTCTTCTGATCCATTAGACTATAAATCTTGATTTTTAAAAAAGGAAGTAAGGTTAGATGTTTCTTGACAGAGTGTGCTGGCTTTCCTTTCTGAGTACCTATGAGCCATCTCTTCAACAACATATTCTAGAATTTTGCTAGGAAGCAAATTTAAGTATACTGTCCTGTAGTTTGAAGAATCTATCTCCTTTATCTTTTTTTGTGGGGGGAGATGGGGACATTTGCCTGGCTTGTGTCTTGTGGCACATCTCTGTTTCTCTGTAATTTTTCAAAGATCACTGTTAGTATCACAGCACACACACAAAAATAGTAGACACATATATCACTTTAAGGTTGACAAAGCACCTCAGACATTTTCTCTTGTGATCCTCACAATAACCGGTGTGTGTGTGTGTGTGTGTGTGTGTGTGTGTGTGTGTGTGTGTTAGGGGTAGGTCCTATAGCCATAAATAACCCTTAAGGCTTAGAGAATTTAGCAACTTGTCTAAAGTCACACAGCTAGTAAATGTCAGGGACAGGAATCACACCTGAGTCTTTTTAGGGCTCCACATCCTGCACTCTTTCCAGTGCCCTACACTCCCTTCCTAGCAGTGCTTTCAGTATCTAACTTGTAGCTCCTTTGGCTCTGGTGCCTTAAACTCATTAAGTGTAACCGGATACTTTCTTGCCATAGCTTCATTTATCTTGAGTTTCAATTTCCTGTTAACCCATTTTTGTTTCTAATCTCAGGAACATTCTCATTAGCAGAGAAAATATAAGAAAAATAAGAATTGAGAATGCTTTCTTGTTCTCTCTTGTCTGATGTCATCTCATCTCCTATAAACACATCCCTCTGCATTCTTCTAGCATCTTGCTCCAAACAGAGCTAAGACTCTTTCTCCTTTGTATTCACCCCACACATCAGTTTTCTATAGGATTGTAGCATTCTACAATCCTATATGATACATTACAATGTATCTCCAGTTATCTTCTAATATTAACATCTTCCATATATTTGTTTTAAATCTTTTAAAGATTTCTCCTAAATGTGTTAGTAGATGAGTTCCCTATGCAGCCACAACAGTTTCTTTAGACAGCTCTTGCTTGTCTCATATGCTGGAATAATTTATGTTCACATCATCAGAATTTTGTTTTTGAAAGTTTTCCATCACTTTTGAAAGTAAGCTTTCCATGCAGAATTTTAAGCCAGGAGAATCTTATTTATCTTTTCTCTGAACTTTCTATAATCTGCTCACCCCAAATGTAGGATAACAAGCCAGATATAAGCCTCCTTATCTATCATAAACACCAAAATTGCATGGTCAGATAAGATTTGCAACCAGTTTTTAATTATTGATTGGAATTAGACCCAGAATAATAATTTTCCTTGGCACTTCCTCCATATTTTAAAGCATTAAATTATGATGTAGACAAGGCCATAATTTGTCATCTGTTTCTGGGAAAGGGAAAGAGAGAGAGAGAGAGACAGAGAGAGAGAGAGAGAGACAGAGAGAGAGAGAGAGAGAGAGACAGAGAGAGAGAGAGAGAGAGAGAGAGAGAGAGAGAGAGAGAGAGAGAGAGAGAGAGAGAGAGAGAGAGAGAGACAGAGAGAGAGAGAGAGAGAGAGACAGA
>NW_027186473.1:2012786-2028724 GCF_028583685.1 Petaurus breviceps papuanus
AGAGAGAGAGAGACAGAGACAGAGAGAGACAGAGAGAGAGAGACAGAGACAGAGACAGAGAGAGACAGAGACAGAGAGAGACAGAGAGAGACAGAGGAAGAAGAAAGAAGAAGAAGAAAGAGGAGGAGGAAAGAAATAGAGAGATAGGGACAGAGACTGAGACAAAGAAAAAGGGAGGAACAGAGACAGAGAACGACAGGCACACGCGCACGTGTGCACGTGCACACACACACACACACACACACACACACACGAGACCCTTCAGATGTCTAGATGGTTGGCTAGTTGAAGTCTTTCAACACCATTATATCATTTCTCTTTGACAGCTTTTGACTTGCTTCTCAAACTCATTATTCATTTTTTCTTTCTGTTTGGCTGCTTTGTAGCTCTCCTATACCATAATACAGGTTAAAGGCAACTGGGGGCCAGAGAATTCAAGTGACTTTCCCAAGGTTGAACGTTTAGTTACTGACAGAGCTTATCTCAGACTGTTTTATAAGACTGCCCACACATTGAATCAATATCTTTTTTTTCCTGTTAAATTCTCCCTCCCTTCCCACTAATCTTATTGGCACAACAGATCCAACCAACTTTAAAGTGGTCCATATTGACTGCTGATACTGATTAAAACACCAGATCAACAGATTTTTTTTAATAGCATGGTAAAGATCTAGCAGAGTTTAGTGCATTTCTGGCCATAAAAAATGTCTATTGATATTTGGCTAACATTATAAATGGATTATATAAATTTGGGCTAAATAGTCTTGAAGGGCTAGAAAATGGAATGTGGGGAAGGGCAGAGATTTGGAAAGGGGAACTGAAAATCATCTAAACAAAATTATGTGAATTATGAAAGAATTTATTCTCTTCCCTTATTCTTCCATATATCTCCCCTGCTAGTCCTTCTCCATACATTTCTCCTCATAGTCCTATGCTCTGGTTCTTCCCATCTCACATCATCCCACTTTGGTCAAAGAAGACCTTTGGTTGAAATTGAATCTGGATTTAGCATGTAAATCACAGTGCTATGTAATGTCAATGTACCATTAAATCAGAGCACTGATGCCAAAGCAAATAAAATGTTCTCCAGGAAGTTTTGGATAAGGAATTGATGGGCCACACAAAGCTTGTGAGATCTCAGGAAAATCAAAATACAGGAAAGCTGAACATTTCTACTGAGCCACAGCCAATGCAGTGAAATGGGATCACATATGGCGGACACTGAGCAAAAGGGTGCAATACCTCTGAGACATGTTACTTTAACTGGATCCAGAGGACGTCTTTCAGGACCTGTCTCTCCTGACTGCACTGACCTTTTCCTTTTTCCAAGGCCGCATGAGTACTTAAGCTCATCGGTTGTAAAAACAAATCTGATGAGGTATCGAAGTAGCCGCCTCCCATCTTTCTTGGAAGAATTTACAGCCTCATCCCATTGTTTACTAGTGATGTAGACAGGATAGTTGTTCAACAGCTGCTTGCTTCCCTGGGAAAGTGAAACATTTTCCATTATACACTTAGGCATACAGAGAGAAGCTCAAACGATCTCTGCTTGAAAGGAAAACAGGCTTGTAACCAAGCTGATATGCTGACAATGAAACGCGTATTGAAGGGAGCAAGCAATCGCTCATATTCAGAACGGGCACTTTTTAAATTACATTTGCATTTTCTATAACAAGAGCCCAATGAGGTATAATGAACACCTTAGAGAGAGCAGCTATTTATAACTTGCACTTTAACAGGTAGGTTAAAATGTGTCAAGATTCAATGACAGGGAACACCATTTAAATATACCCATAACTTTCCTTTTCAGTCTACTCAGAGGTATAAAAATGACTTTGAAGAGTGGAATCAAACCTGTCTCATCACCCCTCCACTTGCAGTTAAGTACTTCAGACATGACTTTTATGACATATTTTCATAAGATATTTATTACTTGTATTTAACACCTCACACCTGCTAGCCAGTCTATTGCCTTGAAAACAATGTAGAGAAAGTAAATAGAAAAGTGAATTTTAAAACTAGAAAAGGTTCACTAATAGTCACAGGAAAACACATTAACTCAAATTATAGCTCTGTGCAAATGCCACTATGTCAACTCAAAATTTTTCTTCCTTTTAACCTTCATAATTTATGTCTGCTATAAAATCCCAGGGCTCAATAGCTGCAGTGGGGCTAATTACGGGAATTTCTCTAACGTTTATAAGCCATGTTTAGTCAATTGTACCTACACTACCATTACTTCAGTTCTTGTGGTCTATAAAATTCTATAGTCCAGGACCAATTAATTAACCCAAGATCTCAGTTTTAATGTACTCCTTCTCCAGTAATTAAGGTATACAAAATAAAGAAGGGGAAACCCTAACAACTCATTCAGTTTTACAATGCTGCAAATTTACTACTGATTATAAATGTGGCAGTGTTTAAGCCTTGAGGGGCCTTATTTTGAAAAACCTTTGTTCAGCTAGAGGCTGTTATGCTTATCTTGCCAGATTTGACTACCCACACATTCATACATACATAAATGCATACATATACATATGTGTGTGTATTTGTTGTTATTCAGTTGTTCAGTCATGTCTGACTCTTCATGATGCTGTGTGCCCATGAGGTTTTCTTGGCGAAGCTACTGGAGTGGTTTGCCATTTCCTTCTCCAGTGGATTAAGGCAAAAAGAGGTTACCTGACTTACCCAGGGTCACACAGCAAGTAAGTGTCTGAAGCTGGATTTGAACTCAGGTCTTCCTGACTTCAAGTCCAGTGTTTTATCCATTGAACCTCCTAGCAGCCTCTGATGAATGTATGTATGTATGTGTATACATATATATATGTGTGTGTGTGTGTATAAACTATATAACAACAAAGCTCAAATCTGATATTATATGTGAAGCATTTTGCTACCCTAAAAACTGCTGTGTACCTGTTAATTTTATTTTCAATGTAGTCTAAACTTCCTTAGTTTCTTAAATTGTTGTCTACATTGTGATTTTTTAAAAAATAGCATATTTAGCACAAACAGAAAAAGAAACCAACCAGTTGTAGTACATACAGGGACAATCAAACCTGATCAAAAGGTTCCATTACCATTATTACTATTAGTCTATCAAGATATCAAGAAGTCAAGAAATACAGCAAATCTCAATTAATCAAGAGCCTCATTTAATCTTTTAATTTTTAGGACTACAAGGCATGAGAAAAATGGTGTTATTGACAGCACAGTGCTGGACTTGAATCAAGATATCAAGCTGCAAAATCATAGGGTGAGTCCTTGAATTTCTTTGAAACTTATCGAGCCTTCCCTAAGTGTTTGTTTTTTAATTGCCTTGCATTTATTTGGCATGTACATATACATACATATATTAAATGCACATATATGTATATATGCATAGTGTGTATGTAGGTATATAGGTATAGGCAGCCAGGGAGCATAGTGGATAGAGTGCCAGTTCTAGAACCAGGAGGGCCTGTATTCAAATCTGGCTTCAGATACTCACTAGCTGTATGACCCTGGGCAAGTCACTTAAACTTTGCCTCAGTTTCCTCATCTGTAAAATGAGCTGGAGAAGAAAACAGCAAACCACTCTAGTGTCTTTGCCAAGAAAACTTACCCCAAATGGGGTGAAGAAGAGTCAGACATGACTGAAAAATTACTGAACTGAATATATGTATGTATAAAATATCTCCCCTGATAGAATTTAAGATCCTTTAGAAAAGGAATTGCTTCATTTTTTGTCTTTCTGTTCCGATGCCCAGCACAGGGCCTGATATAGAGTAGGTGCTTAATAAATGCTTGTTGATTCATTGACTAGTATGTACAAAATAGGAATAACAATTCTTACCTACCTCACTAGGATGTGAGGAAAGAGCTCTATATGCCCTTAAGTGATATAAACATATGAGTAGTTACAGGATTGAAAGCTTGGAAGGATCTCAATGATTATCTAGTCAAATCCCCTCTATTTACAGATGAAGAAACTTAAGTAAAGTGATTTTGCTCAAGGTCACATAGCTACTTAGGACCAGGATTTGAACCTGGGTCTTTTTGACTGTGAGTTAGGTTCTCTTTCTATTACACCCCATTGTCTCTGTGGTCAGGGCACAGTTAGTCCATTGTCTTGTACTTCCTACAGCTATGGCACTGCATAGTTTAGTTATCTTCAGAATGATCACCAAAATCCTGCAGGAACTTTCTGAGGGATCGAATCATAACGAAGCGATATTAAACACACTTCAGTTATTATGGCAGGAAAACAGAATACAGATTTAAGAAACATTCTAAAAATGAAGGTTGGAATTAAAAAAAAAGATTTATGATTAACTTTCTGCTACAGATACTTCATTTAACCAAAACTCCTTATTCCATTAAACCATTTGGTGAATAAATTATCAGTATTTTTTTTCTGTCCTTCCCCTCTGAACAAGCTTTGGAGACATGTTTCATCTGAATCTTTTGGTCATATTTCTTCTCTAAAGATTTCATGTGTGTTACTCTTACGTCTTCAGATAAGGATTATAAGATCCTTGAAGGTAGGAATTATTAATTTTATATATATATACATACTATATATTATATATAATACATATATACACACATATATACATACATATATTTGTATTTCACACAGTGCCTTGCACAGTATTAAGTAGTCAGTAATTAATATTAAATTGCTTATGCCATGGACAAGGGCAGTATTTCTCCTCTTAAAAGGCTTAACTTCTACAATTGGTCACATCTTTTCAGAAAAGTATTTCATAGCATCACAGATTTAGAAACAGGAAGGAACTTTAGAGGTGATCTAGTCTAACTCCTTCATTAATACAGATGAGGAAACTGAGATCCAGAAAAGGTTAAAATGACTTGCCCAGGGTCACACAGGTCTTAGGATGCAGAGCTAGAATCTGACTCCTCCTTACAGATGATAGGCATCTCCATTTAATTGAGGATTTGGAGAACTCATGCTAAATTCAATGTGCTTAAGTGTTAGGATCTTTTGTTGCCTTTTTTATCCAAGTGACTGGAACAAGTTTAGGCATTATTGTTGGTTTTTTTTTATTTTAATTTTTAAATTTTTGCTTTTTGGAGGGGGGAAGGCTGGGAAATTGGGTTAGGTGACTTGCCCAAAGTCAAACAGCTAGTTTGTGTGTGTGTGTGTGTGTGTGTGTGTTAAGTGCCTGAGGCCACATTTGAACTCAGGTCCTCCTGACTCCAGGGCCAGTGCTCTATTCACTGCACCACCTAGATGCCCCCAGCATTATTGTTCTTCATGAATAAATAACCTTTAAAAAAGGTAGGAACACAGAGGGTTATTTTAGTAACACCCTAACAATTAAATAGATAACAATTTTCACAGACTGCCTTAAATCCTGTCTTGCAATTAATCAGATAGTCATCTTGAATAAACAGGGTTCTAGTTTTTATAGAGGTGGCTTTGGCACATTACAAAAGTTTCAGATAAACTATCAAATTACTAAGTCTGCATACTAAACATGTAAAGCCATCAAAAAAAGGGGGCCCATGTTTCAAGAGATAGGTAAAGTTAATGATCTTTTCCTTTATCCCAGAGGATTTGGGGGTTCTCTTAAAACTCTCCTGGAAATTTGGATTTCAATCAGATGACACATTTCTATTCATTTCAGGCTCCAAATTCACACAATTGTACAGTTCACTAAATTCCTCGGAATGATGCCAATGCCATCAATAGTTTATTAAACATTCCTGGTTGGTAAAAATGATTTAAAAAAAACCTCACAGTAAAAACTTTTGACTCCACATTTGGACACTTTTGCCACCTGCATTTTATTCTCTAATATGCTCCTTTTATCTACAAGAGAAAGAAAACTTAATTGTATTTTTTTAGCTGAAGGACTGATGAAAGCCCCTGATCACTTCTTAGAAGTGGAGGGACAAAAGGGCAGCCTGGTTTCCAATTTCACCCTCTCTCTCTTCTCTTTCTGACAAACAGGTAGGGTTGTTCATAAAATGTTATTCACCTCCAGAAGGGTTTACTGGTTTTGACCAGCTATTTAATTTTAATTTCAAAGTAGCTGAGGATTTGAAGTCTCTGTTTTGCAAAGCATACAAGACCATTCTCTCTGTAGCTGGGAAATTTGTGTGACTACACTGAGTGGGATCTGATATTTGTTGTTGAGGTAGGGAGAGGGGTGTGAATGTGGGTCTGGATGTTGGAAAGGGAAGAACTAAATTAGAATGTTCTCTATTGATGTTCCATTGACACTATGTTCCCAAATCTTAACTGGGCTTAGGGGAGGGAGAATATGGGCATGAGCGGAGAGATATGGGAAGTACCTAAAATTAAAAATCTCACCCAGAAGGGGTTGGAGAGGAATAGGTATAACAAGGAAGAGATTTTTGCTTCTTATTGCATCCCTTCCTCAAGCATTTTCTATCAGATGAAGAAATAGTGTGGAGTAATGAAAGGAGAAGTGGATTAGGAGGTGACCTTGGTTCTACCGTGTATGATCTGTGTGATGTTGGGCAAGTCACTTAATCTCTAGGATTATAGATTAGAAGGGATCTCAGAAATCATTTACTCTCATCTTCAACCTGATTCATGAATTATCTTCTCTTATTGTCTTCAGATCACAACATATAATCCTTTACTGGGCCTGTATTTGAAGCCTTTCTAGTTTGGGAGATTCTGTTAGAGCCTACTTTCTGATGACACCATCTTTAAGAACCTAGGGTCATCTCCATTTTGTGATGAGTTATCACAATAAGACTTTAGTCTTATTATGCTTTATTTATTGGAGGAAATTCCTACATACAATAAAAAAATCCTTCTTATGTATGGTTCCTATAATGTTGTGTAGAGGTCTCTAAAAAAAGCATATCATATTCATATTAAAGATAGGAACTGGACCTGTAATTTCATTGGGTTAGGAAACTCCCTGGATGAAGAAACTCCCTCTACCAATGGAAAATGGTACTTTCTCCATCAATATAGTCTTAGAGTGTTGCCTAGAGAATCAAGAGTTTAAATGATTTGCTCTGGGTCACAGAGCCAGTATGTATTAAAGGACTTGAACAGAGGCATTTGGGGTTCTGAAGTGAACTCTCTGGTCACTATCCCTCTACATATTCAAGTTTTATCATTAAGATCAGCAAAGTATGATTTCGAGGTGTGATGTACCAGTGAATAAGGCCAATCTAGGACATTTCTCAAACATTTTTGATATTCACTTATAAGAAAGCAACTCAGTCACTGTATTGTTTAGATTTACCATTTTGAAGTTATTCAGAAAAGAAATACTGTCTTGGAAAAAAAGAAATTTCACAAATAAAATAGAGCTATGGAGCTATTTAGATTATAGAGGAAATAACACTTCAAAATAGTTAATTGGGATGAAAGATAGTGTAAAAATATGACCGAGGACATTCTATGTGACTAGATTAAAAAATAAAGTAGTAATTTCCCCATCCAACAGGAATAGGAAAAGTATCTAGGTGGAGCAATGAATTGAGCCTGGGACCTGGAGCCAGGAAGACTGAATGGAGGACAAATCCTGCCTCAGACTCTTAGTAGCTGTGTGACTCATTTTCTTCAATTGTAAAATAGGGACAATAATAGCACCTATCTGCCAGGGTTGTTGTGAGGATCAAATGAGATAATATTTATAAATCACTTAGCACAGTGCCTAACATATACTAAGAAATTAATTAATCCTTTCTTCCTCCCTCTCTTCTTCCTTCCTTCTCTCCTTCCTTCCTTCCACCTTATTGGTAGTTATTGAAAGCCAGCATGGTAGTAGAAAGAAACTAGACTTGAAGTCAGAAGACCTGGGGTTGTTTTCTGGTTCCAACACTTATTGGCTTCTTGGACAAGTTACATAACCTCAACCTGTTTGCTTATTTGCAAAATAGGAATAGGAATATTCCTACTTCTTGTCCTCCTCCGACTTACCCCACAGATTTATTGTGAGACTCAACTTTAAAGCACTAAGTAGACCTCAAAGCACTGGCATTTACTTAAGATTTTGTCTACAAAGCAAAGTCTCCAAACTAGTTTATCTTACTTGTTCCTCAATCCAACATAGTTTATTTCTGCAAATATGGAAAGGTTAGAAACTTGATCATCCATTGTTCAACCACAGACTGCGAGGTTTTTGTATGAAAACTCTTCTCAGGTCACAACTTCTTTGCAGTGAAGATTTTGGTGAAATGTCCTCCTGTACCAATAAATTCCTTTGCAAAGTATCTGCTATCGTTGTGAAGATAGTGCCTGGCGCATGGTGGGTATTTAATAAATGTTTATTGATTGCATAGACAGGAGTCTCTTTGGTAATAGGTAGTATGTTTGAATTTCTCTAATAAGAGTTCTATGAGTAGAAACATGGTGGGGGTAAATGATAAGTAGGTTGGGAAGACCTGCTAAAAATGGTGAACATTTGCATGAACTATAGTTTTTCCTTGCTTAGCAAAGAAACTAGATTTAACTAGTTGTCAAACTATTCTGCTACCACTACCATCATCATCATAATAGTCAGCATTCATATAGCACTATAAGGTTTGCAAAGTGCTATACATGTGTTACCTCCTGTTATCCTCACAACAACGTAGCAAGGTAGGTACTATTATTATTATTGTTTTACAGATGAGGAAACTAAGTCTGAGAGAGGTTAAGTTAGTTGCTCAGAGTCACAGCTAGTAAGTGTTTGAGGTGAGATTTGAACAAAAGTCTTCCTAACTCCCAAGTCCAGCACTCTTCCCCACTGTACAATTATCATTTCAAGACACACATAAACCCAACAAGGCATATATGCAATTCAACCCTTAGCTCTCAGAAATACATTTTGTCACCAATATACTCCTTGATTCTTTATTAGTGGATTACTAAATTATCAGTTTCATCTAATTGAAATCAGAAATATAAAGCATGCTTCTTTTTGTCTTTATATCATACACTACCTCTGTGGGCTGATCTGCTGGCTGTGGTATCATAAGCTGGTTATGGTGCTGAAGGACAGTTTTCAAATAATCTAAGACCGTCTGGCAGGGCACTGTAGGAAACAGATTGTAATTACTGAATATTCTTAGTGTTGCATAAAACAACAACAACAGCAACTTTTAACTAAATATGGTCTTCTAAGATTTGCATTGTCAATTCTCCAATGAGGTCTTTTGTAGCAGAAATACAGCTTCTCTTCTGATTTGAGCAATTATTTAACTTAGTAAATCCAGAGCAGGTGCTGCAACCTCAGAGGCCTTTAAAGGTTTTTTCTCTCCTCAGCAGTTACTCTGAAGGGTTTTCAGATTAAAGAAGATTACAGGACTAAATCAGTTCAACAACAATGATAATAAAAAAGTTTGCATCATAAACACAATTTAAACAAAAAGAGAGAGAGAAACATTTCTCACATAATTTGACTCATTATCCAAAATTAACATTCAACAACTTGTGACATTTTAAAAGTTGTGGCCTGGGTAGCTAGTTTTTATTGTTGACAGGACATTCATATGATTAATCTTTACTTCCTATTTTTTTCAGGAGGCAAACACTGCATGCAATTCAGACACATCCCTACATCTACAAATATACACACTTAGATGCATTGTTACTTCACAGGTCCTTTCTCTGAAGGTGGTTAGTTAGCTAGTTCTGACTCAGATAAAGACTTTTCTTAAGCAGATGTTGCCCCATACCTAATTAACTACGCATATTTTGGGAAATAGTTCTTTTCTATTGTGACTGAAGTAGCTTCACTGAATAAATAAGAAAACTTCATGAAAAATTTTGTTTCAAAAAATCCTTTAATATTTGCCCTCTTAGAATGACCTAATTAGAAAAAAAAAGGGGGTTGAGAACCTTGCTAAAACTAGTATGTAGTGATGTCTTTTCAGTAGCTATCCAAGGTGCTGAATAGGGAACACATCAAATTGAAGATAATAAATATTATGTTTAACTAGGGCCCTCATTTTAAAGTGCTAGCACTAGTTGTTCTCAGCTTGTCTTAATTTTACAGGTAGCAAGCAGAATCTTTCTTCTCCCCCCTCCCCCATGCTTACGCTCTTGGGTCTTAAGGAGTTTTAGCATCCACAATTAATTCTCTCACATTTCACTGATAACATTATTGAACATTTTGAACAAGAGGAAGTTAAAAGGCAGGTTGGGAGAATTTTTACTTTCAAATACTTAGGTAATTAGCAATATTTATATGTAGGTTTCTTAGGCAACTCCTTAGTGGTTGTTTGACTTAATCCTTCAATTTCAGTGACATTTGCTAAATGATTATACAAGTCAATTTTAATAGGCTTCGATATTGCACAGCACATCTGTTTTCAATAAGCTAGATTCAAAAAACCTAGAGAATTCTCCAAATTTAGGGACTGCAATCTCTGTTGGTGGAGAAGTTACCCAACTAATGAAATTACATATCTTCCAACATAAAAAAGAAAGATTTCCCCCTTTTTTGAATTAAGTTGCATTCAACAATTTTCTAATGCTTAACAATGACAGATTAAGAATACATTTTGTGAAAAAAAAAATAATGACAATTTTGGGCAGCTAGGTGGTGCAGTGAGTAAAGCGCCAGCCCTGGAGTCTGGAGGACCCAAGTTCAGTTCCAGCCTCAGACACTTAACACCCACACAAAAATACTAGCCGTGTAACCTTGGGCAAGTTACTTAACCCCAATTGCTCTCCAAAAGGAAAAAAAAAAGAATACATTTTGTGGCAAGAATCAATGTTTACATAAAAATGGAAGAATTAGGGAGACCTCATTGAGGCACAAGAGGACTGAGAGGTAGAAGACTTCTAAGAGTCAGTACACTTTGGGGTTCTAGACCTGTCTCTGCCTGCAATTGTGTAGCCTTAGGAAAATCATTTAATTTCTCTGTGCCTCCTTTTCTTCATCAGTATAAAGAGAATAATAATAATGCCTATCTATACAGAACTTACAGAGTCAGTATGAGGATAGAATGATAAAGCAGATATCAAGGTGAAGGGGTCTGGTCAGACTTGCCTCCTTCTTCCAAAGGGCAAACATTTTTACAGAAGTATCCAGAATGATTAGTAAATATTTAAATGCCAAAGAACTGTTACCAATTGTGGTGTGAATTCTTATCTGAATTACTTCTGATTGGCAAATTAATAGTTGTATTAATAGTTCTGCCCTAGATTAGTAGAAAGGGCAATGAAATAGTTTGTTTACTACTGTGTATTATTTAATTAAACCCCAAGGAGGGGTAGTGGGACCCCCATGGTCAGTTTGCTGTGCTAAAGGAGTTCGTCAGATCCTTCTTTAACCTCAATTTGGATACACACACATGTATATGTACACACAAATATGTACATATGTATTTGTGTGTATATACATATACATACATGCAGGGAAAACAAAGGGACCCAAGGCTGCTATATCAGAGGCTGACTTATGTCCTCCACAAAACCTTTGTTTTTAGGCCAATACATTATACCTAGGCAAGTGTCTTATGAGTGTGTTTATGTGTCTCTCCCTTGACACAAAGTGAACTATTGTAGAAAGTGTTTTTAAAAATTAAAAAGTCAAGATAGTATTACTATTTTTATCAGTGTTTGGTTGAGTTTTTGGTAAAATTATTTATTTGCCCAAAGATTAATTTCTCTGAGATTTGAACTATTGTTAGGAGTGGTGGCACCAGGTTGCCTAAGGAAAGGGTGAATTAGCCCAGGTGGGGAATAGGGCAGGTCAAAGGGATGCTTGATCAGAGTCAGGATAAGACCTGGGAGTGGCCCCGGAACTTCTGGCCTGGGTGAAATAGTGAGATGCAGTCTTTACAAAAACAAACTAACCACATAAAGAAGCTTGAACCACTGTCATTTTCTGGGCTTGTGGATGAATGTAGAAGGCTAGTTTAATGCAAATTTTGAACTTTAAACTACTATTACTGTCACTCACAGGTAGTTTTGCTAATAAATTCCATTTTCTATCATCCAAACAAATGGATTTTTTTGTTTATTTATTATTTGTCAAATGGGATAATAATAAAACCTTTTAGGGTTGTTATAGGAATTAAATGAATAAACTTACATACATATATAATATACACACACTCATTGATATATATGTACACATATATATTGGAGTACACACACATATGTATACATACATACATATAATGTCACAAAAGTCTTAGTTCATTTAAAGCTATTGAATCTAATTTAAAAACTAAGCTATTAAAATTTTTAAATGAACTAAGACATTCTCAGGTTGCAATACACACATATACCACATTTTGCAAACCTTAAAATGTTATACAAATGTCAGGTATTACTACCAGCCCATAACCTACCAGTGCAATATGTGCATGTCTTTTCTACTTACCTACTCATCAATAAAAGTACTTTAGACCTGCAAGGGATAGGTGTGACAAATCCCTAATCCCAGTTTATAAGTAGAAGTGACGGTGATAGCAGTTTCATTCTGCTCCCTTCACATTGCTACAAGTATCAGGGCACTGATGGAATGTAAGGTCCCTGAGGATAGGGCTGCTTTTCATTTTCTTTCTGAATCCCCAGTGCCTAGCTTAGGTGCTTGCACATTGTAATCATTTAATCAATGCTTGTTGGCTCTGTTTGGATTAGTGTCAGTTACTATATTTCAAACCACACAGCTCTAGCTCTTTCTTTAGGATCATGTAGCTTAAAAAGAATTGAAGGTGGATTGACCAAATTAGTAAACAAAACTGGATGATGCAATCTGTAAGGGTATTGGACCTCAAAAGCCCTTCCTGGAAGTAGGTATCTTTGTGTTGCACTTCATAATCCTGGCATAATGGCTGGGGACCAGACTGAGAGCCAGGAGGAAGAGTGCATTATTCTCTGCCTCTTTACATTTGCAGAAGCTAAGCTGAATCATGTCAATTATCTTATGTGCAAAATAAGTGATAAATATTATTATGCTATAAATACTTAAATACTGAGTAAGATTTACCTGCCAAATCAGGGGCCAAAGTAGGAAAATAATCTTTTTTCCCTTGGCCCACAGAGCAGCTTACTTGGCTAAATGACACTAACTTTTTAGGAGAGAACCATCATTTTGCCAGTGAAATGAAAGCATTAACAATCCCCTGAACTTTTTTCTGCTTTATTTTGTTGTGATTTTTTTGGTAACCATACTGCATAACTATGTATGGACAATTCCCATAGTCATCCAAAGATATTAAAGATACACTTAATTTTCAATTCTTTAGAAAGTCTCTGCATAACTGTTTTAGCTATTTATTCTTTAAATCTGCAAATTAAGAATTAAAAATATCCCTCTGAGTAGCAAAATCATGATCTAGAAATCTTACTCTCTAAAAGTCAATTACACGTATTACCCATCCAAGTGACCTTAGGCAGGTCACTTAACAAGAATAGTAGCTAACATTTGCATAGTGCTTACTACATACCAGGCACTATGCTAAATGCTTTGTAATATTTTTTTTATCTCATTTGATCCTCATAACAACCCTGGGAGGTAGAGGCCTCATTTTTCTCATCCATAAAAAGGGGAGGTTACATTAGATAGCTCCTAAGGTCCTTTTCAGTTGTATCTCTCTATGTTCCTACAATCCTACTTTGAGTAATGAGTTTTAAGAAAGGTTGGTCTGATTCATAGAAAAGATACTACTTTGGACTAGTTATATATCCTGACTGTCAATGCCAAAATAGGCTAAAGTAAAATGAATTTCACATATACATCGGAGGAAATAAACTGAGTTGGTGGAGAATAATGGAGGTTATGATGGAATTAATGAAGTAACCGCTAAAGGTGCCTTAAGCTGACCAAGACCATTTATACTATTATTGAAATGAATAGTTATCCTATTATGTGACTGTTTTATATAACTGAATAAAAAAGGCAAATAAGATAATGCTGGAAGAAATAAAATAAGCCAAAGAAATCAATATAGGCATTAGTTTTTTTTAAAGGTAGAACTTTGGAGGCAATATTAAGAACGATGGATCATAGACATACCATCACATATATCCCAATGCTCAGTTTCATATGCAAAGATGTTCCTAACCTACCATTCTTAGGAAATGCACTTTAAGTTGTTTTTCTAGTAGGAGTGATATATGAATTTGGTACTTTCATTACTGGTACGACCATGAAATCTCAGTTGATTTTGGTCCATGCCAATTTACTGATCAAAGATCATTGTTACTAAGGAAAGCCTTGGGTACTATGACTTTAACAAAATTACTCCTGTTTCTTTCTAAGGCTGTCAAGTGAATGGCTTTTCTGACACCATTTTAAATGGCTCTGTTGATTGCATGGTTTTAAGCATTCTTTAATGACTGAGCAACTGGTGTAGTGACTGTCAGATAAGAGAGTCAAGGAAAATTGCTCTAACACTACTCTCTCCCCATATTAAGGCCACTGGATCTCTATTTTCTAATTTTCATTGCAGATAGCTGTATTAAAATTTTGATTACAGTTTCTCTTCTCTTGTCCCTCTCTCATCATTTAATCTGTCTTGTTATGCAGTTCTTTCATTTCAAGACTCCAAACATGAAAAAATCCATCTCAAAATATGACATATACCAATCCTACGTTACTCAGTGGGGAAATGGAAATTTTTTACTGTACTATTTGACCTTTTAACGGTTTACCAAATAACTTTGTTGCAGATTGGAAGATCCTAAATACAAACTACCAGAAGCTGACTTGCTTTGAATATCTTCCAAGATAATGGAACAAGAGTGTTCTGATAATATACCTTAGCTAGGTTGGCCTTTGGACAATAAGTATGTTGACCTTTGGCAGACCCAAAGGTCTACAAAGGTAGGACTTTTTAGAGCTTGTACCTGGCTGAGCATAATCTTCAAGGAGGTGAGAAGAAACAAACATTTATTCAGTATTTATCATTTGGTAGTTGTGCTCAGTGCTTCACAGAAACTATTTCATTTAATCCTCACAATCACCTTGGGAGGTAAGTGCCATTATTATCCCCATTTTATAGTTGAGGAAACCAAGGCAGATAGAGGTTAAGTGACTTCCCCAGGGTCATACAGCTAGTAGTAATCTTGAGACTGGATTTGTATTCAGTTCTTCCTGATTCCAGGTCCACTGTGCCACCTAGTTGCCAAGTACTCAACATCACTGCTATGCCATGATGGGGCATTGGAGTAGGAAGTTTGGGAAAGATTATTATCGGTACCCTAAAAGGTTATCATTTCTTGATTCTTTTTCAGTTCTCTTTTCTTAACAAGCCAATATGCTTGATATAGGAGACCACCACAGCCATAAGTGTGTTGAAGGAAAGAGAAAAACAGAGGACTTGGGAGTAAGGAATGATGAGAACAAACAGAAATTTTCACCAGGTCATAGGTGCCACAGTTTAGGAAATTTTCCTCTGGTGTGCTCTTATCTTTTGCTATCACTGGGAAATTCCTGGATTTAGAAGTAGGAGATCTGAAATCTCATCCTTTGTTTGCCAAATGACTTGCTCCATGCCCTAAGAGAGGTCACTTAACATGTCTGTACCTGTAAATAAAGGTCACACAGACCTTATTTCCACTGCTTTAGTCTCATAATTAGAGAAAATGCCTTTGGTCATTTGAAGGTAGTTTTAAAATGTGTTTGTACAAAGCCATTTCTATGGCATTTCACCATTAGACTGTGAGCTCCTTGAGAGCAAGGACTGGTTATGCCTTTCTATGCCTCAATGCCTAGCACAGTGGCTTGTACATATTAAGTGTTTATTTGCATATGGAGTTAAAGACTAATTTAAGGAGCATAAAATTAAAATATACCATTGGCTCCCAAGTAAGGCAAGAAAACTCTTACTAGAAAAACAAGTTAAAGGGCCTTTCCTAGGAATGGTAGGTTAGGAACATCTCTTTGCATTTGACAGCATGTGAAACTGAGCATTGGGAGATATGTGATAGGATGTCTATGATCCATCATTCTTAATATTGCCTCCAAGGGGCAGCTAGGTGGCACAGTGAGTAAGAG
>NW_027186473.1:2028824-2033479 GCF_028583685.1 Petaurus breviceps papuanus
TAATATAATATAATATAATATAATATAATATAATATAATATAATATAATATAATATAATATAATATAATATAATATAATAATATAAGTGAAACCGTTGTGTTTTTGAAATGTTTCCAACCTTTTTATAACTCTTATTGGAGGTTTGCTCTTAGGTTTGGGAGTGAGAGCATCATATTACTTCCTAAATAACCTGGTTTCTATCCTCCCCTCCCAGTGCTTTCTTATTCTCTGAACTTGTTTGTTCTTGTCTGGCTATGATGAATGATAATACTCTCCCAGAACAGACAGTGCATCTGAATGGTCTCTCTAAGGAATAATATGCCCCTGGTCTTTCCCATAAAATGATCAAACCCCAGGGTATGGGTTTTTAATCTAAAGTCCATGGACCTCAGAGGAGTCCTTAGATAGATTTTGGTGGGAGTGGGGGGAGGGGGAAAAGGGTGTCTGTGAACCTAGATGGAAAAAAATAGACCTTTATTTTCATTTTTTAAAATTTTCATATTTCTTCACTTTTACTACTTAGCATTTCCTTTAATTTAAAAACATTATTCTTTTTTTTTGAGGGGGTAAGGCAAGGCAATTGGTGTTAAGAGACTTGCCCAAGGTCATACAGCTAGTATGGCATACTAGCTGGCAAGTGTCTGAGACTGGATTTGAACTCAGGTCTTCCTGACTTCAGGGCCTGTGGCTTATTCACTGTGCCACCTAGCTGCCCCTAAAAACATTATCCTGATAAGGGGTCTGTCTGTATATTACACCAAACTGCTAAAGGTGATCATGGCACACAAAAAAGGTTAAGAACCACTGCTCTAGGGCAACTTTTGACCATTAGGTAGCACCACAATTGTTTAGAGGAAGGCAGGTGACAAGCTAGGAAAGCCAGTTATGGCCTGGAGAAAATTGCTTGTTTTAGTGGTGGTTTGCCTTCAAAGTGACATAAATTGCTTTCATGTGAGGGAGGTAAACAAACAGATGGAAGCTTTGGGGAAATGCACAGGCAATGGGGTGAAAACAAGAGATGGTCTGATAACCTCATCACAGCTGACCTTGTTGCTTGTTGAAGTGACTCTGGGATTTCTTCTCTACTTTGGTCAAACTTTCTCCTCTTACTGAAACACCTTTCCAACCAAACATGCAGATCTTTCTCATGGGATTCTATATTAAGGCTTTTATTCACACATGCTTTAGAGCTGGTAGCTCAAGTCTGCTGACTTAAAACCTTAAGTCTCCCCTAATTTATCTTCTATTTATAATTGGCAAATAATTTCCTTTTTTTTCTCTTGATTTTCCAATGTCAATTACTTTAACCAGATTGGTACAAATTAGAACCACTGGATTTCTGTGTGAAATAACTATTGATTTAACATAGGTGTTACTAAAGTTGGTGATGAATATTATTACTAAAAAATTACCACTAGCCTAATTTTAAGTATTGTCTCTCTTCTGAATCTCAATCTTTGTAAAAATTGTTTTGTATACAGTGGTTCAGATTTGTATTTATATAATTCTTCTATATATGTATTGTTAGGTAGACTCCTAAGTATTTTTTACATTTTTCAGTTGTTTAAGTAGAATTTCTCTTTTTGGTACCTTCCTGCTGGGTTTTATTGGTATTATATAGAAATCTTGAAAATATATATGGATTTATATTCTGAAACTTTGCTGGTTATCATTTCAATTAATTTTTACTTGACTTTCTAGGATTCTTTAAGTATACTATATTGATAACTTTGTTTCTTCTTTCTTAAACTTATTTTCTCAGTTTCCTCTTTTTTATCTCATTCGTATAATCAGCTCAGGTCAAACAGAAGTGGTGATAATAGGCATCCTTGTCTCATCCTCTGATTTTATTGAAAAGGACTCTAGTTTGTCACCATTACATATAATTCTGGCTCTTAGTTTTATATATATGCTATATAGCATGTTAAGGAAAGGTTCAGGTTTCCCCATGTTTTCTCATGGTTTAATGGAAATGAGTGTTTTATTTTGTCAACTGTTTCTCCTGAATCTATTGGTATAATCATACGATTTTTGTGGGTTTTGTTATTAACATAGTTAATTAAGTTTCCAGTTTTCCTAATATTAAACTAACTCTATATTTCTGGTATAAATTCAATCTGGAATGGTATATAATCTTTGTGATACCTTTTATTAGCTTCTTTGCTAGTATTTTATTTAAAATGTTTGTATCAATATTTATTAGGGATATCGGTCTATAGTTCTCTTTTTCTGTTTTGATTCTTCCAAGTTTATGTATCATGACCATATTTGTGTCATAGAAGGAATTTGGTAGGATTCCTACTTTTGCTATTTATGCAGACAATTTATGTTATATTGGAATTAATTGTTTTTTGAATGCTTGATGGAATTCACTTGTGAACCCATCTGGTCTTGGAGTTTTTTTCTTTGGGAATTCATTTGTGACTTATTCAGTTTCATCCTTGGAAATTAGTTTGTTCAAATTCTCTATTTCTTGGTCTGTTAATCTGAATATCTTATTTTTTGTAAATATTCATTTATTTTATTTAAGTTGTTGACTTTATTGGCATATAGTTGGGCTTCCCATAATCTCCTTTACTATTTTTGTTATGAATTCTTATTTTTCATTTTTGGTACTGGCAACTTGGTTTCCCTCTCTTCTTTTTTCATCAAATTAGTTTATGGTATATTTACTTTATTTTTAAAAACTCTTTGTTTTATTTATTAGTTCAGTTCTTTGCCTTTAATTTCACTAAATCTCTTCTGTGATTTTTATGATTTCTATTTTGTCATTTAATTGGGGTTTTTAAATTAGTTACAAAGGGTCAGACATGACTGAATGACTGAACAACAACAGTTAGTTGGTTATCTAGTTTTTTAGTTCTAAAACTTAGTTCATTTTTATCTCTTCTTTTTCTTTTTCTATTAATGAATGTGTTCAGAGAAATTAAGAGCTAGATAAATTAATTGTCCATAAGTAAGCTGAACCAATATAAAAAAAGACAATATTACTTAAATTAATTAACTCATTCTATGCCATGTGAAATAATTACTTTATAGAAGTAGAAAAAATAATAACAATATTCACATAGAAGCAAAAAGTTCAAAAATCTCTAGGGAAATAATGAAAAAAGTAGAAATGATTAAGGGGGGGCTAATAATACTGGTTCTAAAGTTTTACTACAAAGCAGCAATTCTCAAAATGATTCAGTACTGGGGCAGCTAGGTGGCGCAGTGAATACAGCACCAGCCCTGGAGTCAGGAAGACCTGAGTTCAAATGAGGCCTTAGACACTTAACACTTACTAGCTGTGTGACCTTGGGCAAGTCACTTAACCCCAATTGCCCTGCCTTCCCCTGACCAAAAGAAAAAAAAGCAAAACAATTTAGTACTGATAAAAATAGATAAATCAATGGAACCATTTAAATACACAAAATACAGAAGCAAATGAACCTAGTAGCCTAGTGTCCGATAAACATAAAGACCACAGCTATAGGGATAAGGACTCACTAATTGATGAAAACTGGAGAAATTGGACAGCACTATGGAAAGAGTTAAGTTTAGAGCAGTATCTCACACATCATATCAAGATAAGGTCCAAATGGTTATGTGAACTAGATGTAAAATGTGACATTATAAGCAAATTAGAGAAATTGCATTTAATGACCAAACATAGGAGGGGATCACAGAAGACAAAATGGATGATTTTTGATGACATAAAAATTAATTTTTTTCCAGGAACAAATCTAGTACAGCTAAGATTAAAAGAGAAACAATTTACTGGAGAAAATTGTGGGAAGTTTATCTGATAAAGATCTCCTTCCCAAGATATATTAGGAACTGATTTAAATTTATAAAAATAGCCATTCCTCAGTTGACAAATTGTTTAAGGATATGAACAGGTAGTTCTTGAAGAAACCTAGGCTATCTATAGCCATGAGAAAAAAAATGCTCCAAATCACTAATAATTAGAGAAATGCAATGCAATTTCTCTGGTTCTGTAGAATCAAAAGAACAATTTATACAATAAACATCAATATTATGGAAATGGGCAATTTTGAAAGACTTGGGGATTCTTTTTTTTTTTAAGCAATTGGGGTTAAGTAATTTGCTCAAGGTTACACAGCCAGTTATTTCTGGGTGTGGTGGTAAGTATCTGAGCCCAGATTTGATACCAGGTCATCCCAACTCTGGAGCCGGTACTCTTACTCGCTGAGCCACCTGGCCGCCCCTAAGCAATTGGGGTTAAATAACTTGCTCAAGGTTATACGGTCAGGTGTTTCTGGGTGGGTGCTAAGTGTCTGAGCCCAGATTCGATCCCAGGTCATCCCAACTCTGGGGCCAGTGTTCTTACTCACTGTGCTACCTGGCCGCCCCAAGACTTGAGGATTCTGATCAACTAAATGGTCAACTATCATTTCAGAGGTCTGATAAAGAAGAATGCCTCCTCTCTCATGACAGAGAAAAAAGATGGGATAAAGAAGAATGCCTCCTCTCTCATGACAGAGAAAAAAGATGGATTAATATGCAGAATAAGAAATGCCTATTTGGACATGACTAATGTGGTAATATATTTAGGTGAACTGTGCTTATGTGATAGAGGAATTTTGTATTTCTCCTTTCATTTGTCCTTCCTTCCTTCCTTCCTTCCTTCCTTCCTTCCTTCCTTCCTTCC
>NW_027186473.1:2033489-2048941 GCF_028583685.1 Petaurus breviceps papuanus
TTCCTTCCTTCCTTCCTTCCTTCCTTCCTTCCTTCCTTCCTTCCTTCTTTCCTTCCTTCCTTCCCTCCTTTCCTCTTTCCTTACTTCCTAATGGATGGGTGGATGAGGGAAGGCAAGAGGGAAAGACAAATACTTGACAAAAATGAAATTAAAAATTAAAAACTGCATTGACTGTGTGATTATTGCTAGGACACTACTCATGTGCTAAAGACTTGAAGGTCATGGGAAGTGAACTGATCCACAGGTTTGCTAAGCAATATGAATATCAGCTTTAGACAGCTTGCTGAATATTTGTGATGACCAATCTACCAAAAATAGTGAGGATGTTGTGGTCATCTGTCCTAAGAATATGAAGCAATCAGAAATTTGTTTTAAGACTTCACCTCAGCCAGGTTTATAGTCAAGTAGTTTGGATTATAGTTTTGAAGAGTGAATATGAATTCCATACATATGTGTATGTGTGTGTATATATATATATCTCTCTCCATTGCTGCTCATTTGTCCAATGGTAGTGTCATCAATAGATATCTGGATAATCTACCATCCTTTGCACAAAGAATACTGATGGAAGAGAAGGAAGGAAAACTATACACAGAGTTTCTACTCATAACATGGTATATAGTGACTGTTACTTTATGACTAGGAACAGTGAGAGCTGTTAAATACACAGATGTGATGTGGTAGACTTGGGCCTTTTCCTCCCCCTATGGAAACCAGGAAGTACTCAGGCTAGACTGAACTCTTTTCTGAGGTCATTCCTCTATGGTTGTCAATGAACAATTCTGTTTAGAGCACAGAGAGTGACTGCACCACCCTCCAAGTTTTCCTCAAACATAGGAAGCCAAGGCCTAATTACTGACTTCAGTCCCATCTCTCTACCTATGGATTGACACCTGGCTGAATGCATTACAAAACTGTACTGAATAAAATATATTAAGGGGCAAAAAAGTTCTTTTTAAAAATGGGGTTCCCTTTTATTCACATTCTTATTGTATACAATACTAATATTCAGGGGAATAAATACTTGTTTTAAAAATTCAAAAAAGTCATGTTTTTCATTCAAAAGTCCTGGAAGGCTGTTTCAAGAGTGGAAGGAGCTTAGAAAGCACCTGAGTTATTACAAAAAGATGTGTAGAGTTGCATATGACAAGGAAAGAAATGATCAGTGCTATAGAGAGGGTGATATGATTGAAATGTCAAGAATGAGGAGACAGAATTTTCATTTATACTGGTAAAATGAAGTATAAGAGCTGAATTATCATTTGACTACTTTCATAAATGTAGTTAGCTAGCTAAGTCATACCTAAATCCAGGCATTTCCACAATGGAAATAAATGAAGCCTAAATTTATTGGATAATGGCCTCAGTTTCTCTACTTCATTTAATATTTTTTTAGAGAGGACAGAAAAATTCACTGGAGTTTTTCCATAGCTAGAGAGACAACAGGATGCTAAGCAAATAATTACTAACAAGGCATAGGGTGAACAAGGGAACTCAGTTGGAAGTTATGTTTAACAAAAGGGATGAGTTTGTACTCATGTTTCATGTCTGGATAGAAATAAGTGTAGAACTACTGTAAGAAATATACATGCCTCAAAATTTTTCATTTGTGAAATCTACATTAGGCCTTATTTGGAAGAATGCTTTAAAAAAAAATTGAACTTCTGGCTCCTGCCCTAGCAGCCCTTTATACCCTTTCCTTCTTCCCTACATATTCCTTAGTCAAGTTGTGGGCTGCCTTACAGCATATTTTTCATTACCAAGATGGCAGTAAACACCTTTTCCCACTGACAGACCATAGGCCAGAAATGCAGTGAGATGAAATAGAAATCAAACCCATTAAATATGTTTTTCTAACTGATTGAAAGTAACTTGTGGCTCCATAAAGATCCTCCCTAAGTAGCACTTTGCTACTTTCCAAGTACAGCATTGATGAGAAGTAGGATATATGTTTAGCTAGTTTAGTGAGTATCTTTGGTCTTGCTTGAATTATTGGCGTGTTTTTGACCTATGAGGCCTAGTATTCACTTTCTTATGAACTTTAAATAGGAGTTTGCCCATTAAAAATAATCAAACATTTTTGTAACTTAATAAGGGGAATCAATGGGAAAGAAGAGGTCATTTGTTTGGCAATATTTGAATACAATTGCTGAAAGTATCATTTCATTTTAATTTCTATCATTGGCTAATAAAACATATAAATCAAAATCACTGAAATATTGAAACGACTATAAAGTAACAGTTTTGCAAAGGAAATTCAGGGTCATAACTCTTAGGCATTTCAGTCTCACTGCATCTTCTTAGGAACTGATTTTCTATTGGTACACACATCATTCAGGAGGCCTTGGTATTCAACCCTACCCCTAAGTATGCTGCAGCACAAAGCTCCAGATTGCCTTGCTTTATAAATCCCCCACCTTGTTCATTACTTTGTCTTCTGAATGCCCATTCCCACGTCCTTGGTAAATATAGGGCAATGCCAAGAGAAGGGGTAGAAATGAAGGCAAGTGACAGAATGTTTGCAGAATTACTCAGCAAGAATACCTGGGATGCTCTCCAGTTTTCTTCTGAGTTCCTCATTTTCTTGTTGTAGTGAAATGACTTCCTGTTCTAGCTCTTGGCACCGAGGGCAATATCCTTCTTCCTCTTCTTCCTCTTCTGGGAGTGTGGAAGATGATGGATGACCATGAGATTCAGAAGTGGCTGGGGAGGTCCATCCACCTAAAGTATGAACTGGGGAAGTTGAAAGAGGGTCCACATCTGCCAGATGGCTATAATCATTTACGGATGAGGTGTTCTGAGATGGAAAGCTCCCAGAAAGCAGATAATTTTGCAGGGAATCAGTAAAAACCCTCAAGAAGGCAGAGGTTTGCTGTTTCTTTTGCATATATTGCATCTCAATGTCTAAATTGTCTGATGTCTGACTATGGACAATTTTCCCGATCTGACACTGTTCTTGTCTTTCACTATAACTCGAACCTTCCTGCTTTACACAAGAAATCATGGATTGAGAATGGCTGGAGTCCAGAAGTTTTCCGCCACAGTTTAAAAGGCTAAGAACCCGACTGCACTGCTGGGCAAAGGCATCCAGTATCATACGACTCTCTGAAATAAATAAGAAGATAAATGTCAGAGATCCACAGCATAAAGTCATTAGGGGGATAGAGGAATGCCCACAACTCTTTAAAGCTCAACATTTAAACAACAACAACAATATTCATTACAGCCTCTTTTATTTATCAAGAGATTGTGAGTTACCCACTGGGGTGGGGGAGGGGGAGGATGTGCTATTGGTTTTTTATTTACTAGTCATCATGGCTTACAATGAGTTATCAAATTCAACTGAGTTCAACAATCTTTTAAAAACAGCTACTGTGAGAAGAACACTGTACAAGGCACTGGGGGAGAGAAATAGTTTAGATAAGATAAAATCTCTTCCCAAATAAAGCTTACAGTCTGATAAGGAGATAATACACAGAGAGACCACTATAATATGAAATTATATGTTATAAATACATTAGAGAGAATCAATCAATCAATTAATCATGCCTACTATGTGCTAGGCAAGGTGCTAGATGCCAAGAGTACAAAATTGAAAAATAAAATAATCTCTACTCTTAAGGAAGTTACATTCTAGAATTTGAGCTAGAAATGAATCTAGAGGTTATTTAATCCAACTATCTCATTTTACAGATGAGGAAACTGAGTTCCACAAAGCCCTCTGGAGTCTGCTGTACTCTCTCTATGTGACCTGCTATTCCTGAGATCTAGCTATTTAAAGACCTGAAAATTCTGTTCCTCTGACGTTGTTGCTCCCTTTAATTTCATCACAAAGAGATCAGGTATAGAATGTATCTTCAGGGTAGCTTAACACCTTGTGAACACCTTTGAATTATATTTTCTGGACTTCTGGGCTAGGGTTACTGGTCAAAGATCTGCTTTCCTATATTAGGATTTCTCATGGTTAGTGCCATTTAATGGACACAATTCGGTGAACTTCATTTGGTACAGTAGAAATACCTTTGGATTTGGAGTCAGAGAGCCTGGCTTCAAAACCTGGCTCTGCTCCTTTGACTTGTACAACCTTTGGCAATGCACTTCCTCACCTGGCATCATCAGCTTTCTCATTTGCAAGACGAGGAGATTGGAGTAGACGACCTCTAATAATCCCTAGTAATTCTAAATCTATGAACCTAGATGTGACTTGTTCATTATCACATAGGTAAAAAGAGGTAGAACAAAGACTTAAATTTATTCTGCCTCTTAATCCAAAGCTGTTTCAAAATGCTTCTTAGAGGGGCAAAACGAGGAGAAAAGGAAATTCATAACTGGGGACTTTAGATGATGGATAATCATTCAATATGGGGAGGAAAGGGAGAAGAATGTTCAGATTTTGCATAACAGGCAAAGGAGATTGAAATTTACTTAATAAATAATAAGGGAACCATTAAAGATTTTTGAGCAGTGTAATGGCATGATCAGGATGTGTGTGTGTGTGTGTGTGTGTGTGTGTGTGTGTGTGTGTGAAATTAGACTGGGAGAAGTATGGAGAATATCTTAAAGTTGGGAGAGGGGATGGAGAAGGTGGAAGGGAGAGAATTTGGAACTCAAAGTTTTAAAAACAAATGTTAATTGTTTTTACCTGTAACTGGGGAAAAATAAAATACTAAATAAATACCCCCAAAATGGTTGGGAGACAATGAAGAGAGGAAGATATTGGGAGATTATTGCAATAGTTTGGGGGTGATGGTGCTGTTGGTGATAACGAAGGAGGTTAGTACTAGGAGGGTGAGAGTAATGGAGACAGATATAAAAGATATTATGATTGAGTCAACCAGACATGAAAATTGATTGGATATGAGAGGTGGGAGAGAAGGAAGTGTCAAAGATAACCTTGAGATTTCTAACATGTGAAACTGGGTAGACTGTGGTGCTACTGATAAAATCAGTAATGTCAGAAAGAGGAGAAAGTAGCAAGGGGAAATGGTATAAGCTGTTTTGGAAAAGTGGAGTTTAGTACATCACGTAGGTAAATATTCCCCTACATAATTGGATATATGGATTTGTTATCATTGTTTATCCTTCATTCTCAAAGAGGATCATGACATGAGGGAGGTGATGCCATGACCTGCAAGTGAACTGGATTTAAGTGAGGGAGCGCTGTGCAAAGTCGCCAGCCTCACTCTCTCATCTGGAGCTATCTGAGACCTTGGCAAAATGTAGATCAGGACTACTGGAGATGGTTCTGGATGCAGTGGGAGACCTTGGCCTTTTTAAGCTAAGATCTTCAAAAGGTCTCAGTTTAACCGAAGCAAAGTCATTCATGATGGTAAGAAATGAGGCAGAGATATACAGGTTTAGTGCTTGAGAAGTCAGAGGTAAATCCAGATGTGGGAATAATCTTCAAAGAAGTGTTCATTGAACCTGGAGCAGGGTGGTGGGGTAGATAATATTACTGAAAGAGGAAGACAGGAGAGAGAGAGACAGACAGACAGACAGACAGACAGACAGAGACAGAGAGAGAAAGAGAAAGTCAGAAAGATGAGAAAGAAGAGAAGAGAGGAGAGGAGAGGAGAGGAGAGGAGAGGAGGGGAGAAGAGGGGAGGGAGGAAAGGGAAGGGATAGGAAGGGAAGGGAAGGGAAGGGGAGGGGAGAGGAGAGGGGAGGAGGGGGGGAGGGGGGGAAGGGAGGGAGGGGAAGGGAGGGGAAGGGAGGGAAGAGAAAAGAGAAGAGGGCCAAGGACAGAACCTTTATAAACACTACTCACATTAAAGAACTGAGAAGAAAAGATAGAAAAGATGCACCTAATTGGAATGGCAAAATATGATGTCTCAGGTCAAGGGTTGAGAGGATCCAGAATGATATGGTCAGTAGGATCAAACATAGGCAAGAGCTCATGAAGAATGAGAACTTAAAAAAAGTCCACTGGATTTTGAGATTTTATGTGTGATTGCCATTTTCTCACCCATATCCCCTTATGACTATAGACAAGTATTTACAAAACCCCATGGGTATGGGGAGGCTAGGTGGCACAGTGAATAGAACACCGGCCCAGGAGTCAGGAGGACCTGAGTTCAAATTGGCCTTTACACAGGCCTTTACACTTTTAAAACTTAGCTCAAGTGGGGTGGCTAGGTAGCTCAGTGAATAGAGCACTGGCCCCGGAGTCAGGAGGACCTGAGTTCAAATTCAGCCTCAGACACTTAACACAAAAAAACTAGCCATGTGACCTTGGGCAAGTCACTTAAAAAGCAAAAACAAACAAACAAAAATTTAGCTCAAGCAGTGTCTCCTCCAAGAGGCTTTTCCTGGCAGTTCTTCCCTCCCTCCCAATTCCTACCCTCGAACCCTTCCCTTCCAATGCTACCTTCCATCTATCCTGTATTTGTCTTGTATATACTGTTTTATGTAAATGTTGTTTCATCCATTGGAATATAAACTCTTTGAGGATATACACTTTTTTCTCCATACCTCCAGCACTTAGCATGACATCTGGCATCTATCTAGGTAGCATTTATATAGTACTTGAAGGTTTTCAAAGCACTTTACCAATATTATCTCATTTTATATTTACAATAACCCAGGGAGTAGGAGCTATTATTAGCTCCATTTTACAGATAAGGAAACTGAGGTAAAAAAGTTGTTAAGTGACTTGCCCAGGGTCACATAGCTAGTAAGTGTTTGAAGTCACATAGAACTCAGGGCTTGCTCACCCTCTATCTACTGTGGCATCACTGGCACAGAAGTGCTTAATCAATGCTTGTTGATTGATTGAATTGTGTGATCTATATGCATATGACCTCATATACCTGACTTTACTAAATCATGTTCTAATGGATTGAGTTAACCAGTATAGACAAGATTTTATTATGTTAATATTTAGAACCATCATGACTTCTATGCCTGGAATGTCTCCAGGTTTTTTGTATAGTTAATACAGAGAATCCCTACCTCATCTAATGTGTTCTTCCTCAATCACAAACTGCAAAAAAGAAAGATAGGTTTTTTGAAAAACTCACTATAGTTATAAGGTGAATTAAAAGGTAACGTTACCAGTCAGGGGAGAGCCCCAAAGCAACGTTATATGTTCCATCCGGTATTTTCATCTCTTCTGATTTTTGTTTTTTTTCCATCACTATTCAAGACCAATGTATAGTCTGAGCAACATCACCATTATTTGGGGGTTAGCTAAAATATTATTTTTTTTGGCTTTTTGGAGGGCAGTTGGGATTAAGTGACTTGCCCAAAGTCACATGGCTAGTAAGTGTTAAGTGTCTGAGTTCGGATTTGAACTCAGGTCCTCCTGACTCCAGGGACGGTGCTCTATTCACTGAGCTACCTAGCCATCCCTAAAATACTATTTTCTAAAAAAAAAATTTTCCACTGAAAACATTAATCTACTAAAATGTCACAGGTGTCAAAATTAGGCATATAATTTTGGATTATTGTTATCATATCAGTTAAAAACACAGATGAGGGTACATATAATCAGAAAAACTGATCAGTTGGAAAAAAACAGTAAAAACTTTTTAGTGGTGAATATACAACTTAACTTTCTTGGAGTCTACAGATCTGAAACTCCCTCCAAATCTATAATTTCATGAGCATGAAATCATAAACTATATTACCTTCTCTCCTGGCTTCTACCCAGAATAATATCAAGAAGCAAACAGAAAAAAAATGCTTAAACCTGATTGGTTAAAAAAGGCAGAAACCAACAACGTATGATACTAATAGAGGTTAGATGACATGCATACCACTGATTATTATTTGTCTTTAAAGAATGTTATATTTATTGCCATTTTTGACTATGTATAATTATTTGGGAAAAAATCTTGATTTTTCTTCCCCTTCCCCTCCACCCCTTCTGTTCCCAAAATACACTTTTTATTCACAAATAAGGGTAAGGTGAAATGTATTTTATTTAGTCAACTATGCAGTAGTTCATGAAATGTGGTTGTATGAGAATAGCCACCTCCAGGCCTATACTAATTTTTGGCTATGTTTATTTTCTAATGTACATAAGTCATTGTGGGGTTATTAGCAGAATCTATGTAATACTCCTGATTATTCACTTTCCTTTACAATAGCACACATTGAAATATACAGACCAATCGGTTCTCTCCTTTTTGGTGGGGACTATAGGGTGATGTAAACCAATAGTCATGGCCTTTTTAGATTTACACATCGGAGGGAGAATATCTCACTCATGTTTCTTCTCTATTCCTCCCAATTTGCCTCCCAATAAGTATAAAGCAGTTACACTGCCCTTGTGATTCTGGGACTGCATAGTCCAGTTTGGGGGTGCATGGTCTGAGGTGGGGGAGTATATTGCTTTATCTGAGAGTCCTTTTACATTGCCATAGGGGATCCTAGAGCTAAGTTTTCTATGTAATGATTTCCAGTGAATGGAAAAGCTTTTTTAGACTATCATACATGTGGGAGTAGAGCTTTAACAGTGACCAAGGGATTCTCTGGAGAATTATCCTGGAGAATGTGGAAGTTAAAAAAATGTATGCCTTTTTCCCTTCCCATGATAAAAAAGTCTTTATTGTATCCATATGATCTGCAAGGGAAGAAATGGGCCTATAGTTTAATTTTGAACATTGTAAGAAAACACCAGAGACATGTGTATGACATTGGTTCATAGAGACCAAAATGTCAAGACATTAAAGTGGCAAGAAATTTCAAAGAGAAAGGCAGTGTGGCCTAGTGGATGGAGGACCTACCTTGGATTTAGGAAGACCTGAATTCAAGTTCTGGACCTAACATATGCTAGTTATGTGCCCATGTCACTTGACCTCTGAAGGCCCCTATTCAACTCTTTAAGACAAAAAATAATAATAACTAGCATTTACATAGAACCTTAAGGGTTGCAAAGTATTTTGTAAGTATTATCTCATTTGTCCTTCAACAGTCCTGGATTGTAGGTGCTACAGTATAGATGAGGAAAGTAAGATACCCAGCTGGTAAATGTTTGAATTTGAACTCAGGTCTTCCTGACAGGTCCCTCGCTCTGTGCACTAGGGTGTCACCTAGTGGCAATAAGTTATAAACCAGTTGCCTCTGTGTATGGAAGAAAATTTTCTCACTCGAAGTTTGCCACAGTATTGACATCACAAGTCTATATCCGAGAATGGGAAATCCCCCCCTCAAGAAAAAAAAACCCCAGATTTACTTTATTTTGACATTTCTAGAAATCCTAGAGCTTCCAGGGACTTTAGAGATTAGTCAAATACAGCCTGTATATTTTGTTAACTGGAAAACAGAGTCAAACAAGGGAAAAGACTTGTTCAAAGTCACATGGAAAGCTAGAAGAAGTTTCTTTTATTTGAAATAGCAAGGAAAAATACGGACTGGAATTTTATAATTTTAGAATATAACTTTTTTTGGTTCAGTTTAAGCTTATAATCCCATTTTGGACCTGCGGAGTTATTTTTGTTGTGTGCATTTTAATCATAATAGGCCCAACTGGCATAAAGCCTACATTGCTTTCATTTATGCTTCATGAAAGGGGAAAACATGTGAAAGTTAAGGTTAAAATTGAATTACACGAGAAAACCACTCAAATACATTTTGTTCTATGTCCTACAGAACATTCAGTATTTTAATTACCTTAATAAATCACATGTCAAAGTATATGTTTTTTGAGGAAGAAAGTCTGACTTAATTAATAGAATTTTTTCTTTTTTTGAAAGATAATCTCATAGGGTACTGAGAAAATATGATTATGTAATATAAATACACTATTAACAAAATGCATTAGACTATATTTAGAATATTAAAAATTGATACAAATACCAAAGGCAATTAGTTCACACCCATGAAATTTTAAAATCTTTTTTCTTTTTAATTTTTTCTCAGAATTGATGGCAAAACAGCAATAAATATTCAAAAGTTGAATCTTTTATATTTTCAGTAGTTAAGTATTGGAATCTTTTAACATTTAGGAACTATAAACATCAGGATGAAAAATATTACTATTATACCTGATGTAAAACAAAACCAAATCTTTCCACTTAACATACATTCCAGCCATAAGTATTTTAGCTTTCTAGACAGAACACAATTAGAAATGTAAGCATTGTGCATTGTCTGTTGTTGCTAAGAAATGAGAGGGGAAAGTTCTGATTTCATGTGAACACAGTTGAATGGTCCCTATTCCATGATTTGTAACTGAGAAAAGTATGAAAATTGTATATTTTTAAAAGAAAAATTTTAAATTACTGAGGGCACCAATCAAGTGAGGTTACAGAACTATCGTGTCAACAGTTTACAAAAGTGCTCTCAGGCAATTTCATCTTAGTCACAGCACTCACCAACCATCGAAGACTGGAAGATGCTGATAGATCATGATCACAAGCCACTCTAGAATGCTTACCCCCATTGAACTGATTTTGTTTTGCGGTACCTACTGCCTGCTTGTGGATAATGTCATGTTGTAAGTCAAGTCTGCAATGTTTCCAAGACTTAAATGCATGATTGCTTTTTATAATGAGAAAAAAACCCATTTTATGCCCTCTAAATTTATCCATTTAAGTGCCTTAGCTCATCCCATATTTGATAGTGAGCTAGGAGAAGTCCAGAAATACACCCATCAACCTTACAATTTTATTTGATGTAAGGACTCCTGAGATATTTACCAGTTACAAGATATTCCCATGAGCATTCTATTTCTATAAAGAAAACCAATGGAGTCATAATTAGTGGCAGTGTTTTGATTCATTTCCATCAAAGGGTGAAATATGTTAACACTGAAGCACACTAGAACTAAAAATACATACATACATATATATTTAAATATATTAACACTGAAGCATACTAGAACTAGAAATATATACATATATATATATATTTAAAGGCAATGACCTACCATCTTTTATCAAATGAATTCATACTTAGTTAAATGTAGAGTTCCTCATTTAAAATATTACTGTAACTTTAGTTAAAGAAAGGACTTTATGAAGTAGTGGTGTTTATGAAGTTGGAAAACAAAATATTTTTTAAAAGCACTTACGGCCTTAAATCAAAGGACTCTGCTCCTTTTTTTTTTAAAGCTATCTTTTTTTTATAATGTCAAACATCAATACAGCAAAACAGGATGCAATTTTTCTGAATAAATAAATCAATGATGTGTCAAAAATTAACAGATGAGTTAATATACTTGGTGCTATCAAAACCAGATGGTGCTTCCTAATATTCATCCTGCTCAGTCAAACCCTGAATATTTTCTGGACCATCGGTATATAAAATAGGAAGCTGCTATTTGTGATGGCAAACAAAAGCAATCATGCCTGCCAAGCACATACTATAACAGGCAGCATTTCAGCTCTGCTAGACAGAAAGTAATTAGAATGCTTTTAATGTCCAAAAGAATGATGCTGATAGGCTGCCACAGATGTGTAGATTTATGAATATTTATATGGTGGTTTATAGCTGACACTTTTATCAGTTGAAGAAGATAAAATATCTGCCTGACTCAAAAGCTTGACAGTCAGGTTAATAAAATCTCATTAAAGAGAATGACCTATGCAATTATATAGGATTTATTGTAATTCATTTTTGATTGTACTCTGCTTAAAGATGCAATTTCCCATTTCCTGATGCCAAATTTAGGCTGCATATCAAGATCTACGTGGGTTTTTAACTCTAAGCCATCCACAGAGGAAAGATATGCTTTAGAAATCATGGTACGATACATGTTTAAAAGATAATTATTTTGATATTCTGTTCAGAATCATCACATGAAATAATGAAAAGAACTTGGAAATCTATTTTTATAATATCACATTTAAGAAATCTTATAGTGATTTCTATTGATAGAACACTAGAGCAATCTCCAGTCATTTACTTAATTCATTGCCTTAACTCATTAGTTTTCTGGTCATAGGATCATGTTTTATATTCTCAACTTTGACTTTTATTCCTCTCATTCTTTAACGTTATCTTTGAACTAGTTCAGTGCAGCAGGTGGATTGTCTTTTGAGAAAACACACTTTTTTTTTTGGCAAAGTATTTAAGTGTCTGTCTGTCTGCACACCTGCTCATTGGTTCAAATTGGAAACTGGTTTCTCAAGGAACCAATCAGCTCTTTAGATAATTGTCCCTCAGATGGATACTTTTATCCCTGTTGAAAGTTGTCTCTGTCAGTCAATATCATCACTATTATAACCATAACTCCTACACACTAAATTGTGACTTTCTTCTGTACTTTGACTTGGGCCCCACTAGATCATGCTTTCCTGACTGTTGGAAAGGAGTTATCTAGTTCCCATCTTGCCAATGAAAAAAAAAAACCTGATCGTCTGCCCTTGATACTATTAGACTAGTCCCCTTTATGGTTTGTCCTTTACTGCTGAGGAGGAGAGACAACTTTTGCCACTGTCTAGTGATACTAACTTTGTTGTTATTTAGGAGTTCAAGACCCTACCGGAAATTATAGAAATATAAGTTTAACTCTGGAGGAAATTAGGAGAAAAAATGGTATCCAGGACAAGCAAAAGAGAAAAGAATGTAATGGGCAGAAACAGAAAAAAAGTAGAAGTAGAGACTTCTACTAAAAGCAGAAGAAAGAGAAAAGATGAAAGGTAATACTTATTGGGGAGAAACAGATGGCTAAAACACACCAAGAAACAAGGAAATAAAGCAGCAAAAGAGGAAAAGATAAAAATGATGAAAATAAAAGAGAAGACAAAAATAAAGAGAAGAGAGAACAGAAAGGATGTAAAAAGAAGTTAAAATATGGAAAGCAAAGGTCAAAAAGAGCAGATATTAAAAAAAGAGAAAACAAGACTTGGAGAGAAGGGATCAAAATAGATTGAATACCAGTAAGTCAAACAGAAAAAAGTGGGAAAATAAAATGGAAAACTACAAAACTGAGAAAAAGAAAAGAAACAGCTAAATAGAGAGAGAAAAAGGATGAAAGAATATGAGAATGTAAAAAATAATGAGAGAGAAAGCTGAGACTGAGATGAGAGGAATAAAAGAATGGAAAAGGAAAAGACCAAAAGCAGAATAGAAAAATTGAAAGCACTGAGGGTGATAAAGACTACTTTGATTTAAAGGGAAGATGCTAAGAGGAGGGAAAAGGACAAGGAAAGCAGGAACAGAGAAGACAGAATGTAGAAAAGAAAAAGAAATCAGACCAAGAGATGCTGACAAAATAATGAAAAAATGCACACAAAGCCTGAGCATAAAACTCATCTAAACAACACCTGACACACAAAATTGGCCAGTGAAGCGGCAGAGCTAGTCTTCACCATAACCTATAATTAGGTTTTCTGTCTCAAAACTAATCATTCAAGTGTCAAAATATTGACAAACAGCAGAACGTTTGCTTAGGGCTCCATAACTCAAGTGGGGGCAAGGTTCCCTGATTTGCGGCTGAAGAACCAGCCCATCAATCAATAAACATTTATTAAGCACCTATTATATGCCAGGCATTGTGCTAAGGGGCTTAGCTTCATCTCTGCACAGTTTATTTGCTCTATAGAGTTAGGAAAGGTCTGAGCAGTAACTTCTGGCTTTTATGTATTAAATAAAGCCATGGGCTAGGCACTGAAATAATCACACTTAGGTTTTTCTCACTCAGATTTCTTATCTGTTCATCTTTTCCCCAGCAAAGCCTGAACAGAAAGACTCCCTTTCTCCAGAGACTAACACTGCAGACCCAAGGGGAGAAGGGTTTTAAAAGCAATTTAGACCTTTTTATAAACAGCTTCTCACAATGCATTTCTCCTGTAAACTCTATACCATTCGGACTGGAGAAATAAGGCCCCCTGCTGAGCAGTATTTCATATCAGACGATTCTGGTAGGCAAACATTGAGACTTCTTGGGCCTCCAGTAAAGGACCAAGAATTTCTACTCTCTTATGATCCCCTTGGAGGTCAATCTCACTTTCACTCAAAGTAAAAGAAGCAAAAAGCAATATTCTGTGGCCAAGGAGGGGGAAGGGAAATGGGGAGAGGGATGGGAAAAAAGGAGAAGAGAGTGGAGAGGAAAGCTAAGAAAGGAGAAAGATGAGAAAAGGAGAAAGGAGAGAAAAGAAGGGGAAAGAAAGAAAAATAGGAAAGGAAAAAGAGAAGGGAAAATTTTTAAAAGAGGAGAGAAAAATAAGGAGGAGAAAATAGAAAATTAAAGAAGAGAGAAGGAAGAGAAAAGAGAAGAGGAGAAGTGAGGAAAGGAGAGGCCCGGGGAGAGGAGGACGGGGACAGAAGAGAGGAGAGCAAAGGTTAACAACCCAGGGGGCGGTGTTTGGTCAGCTCCAACCTCTAGCAGTAACAGCTGTCACTCTAGGGAACAAGCCGTTGTCTCTGGAGCTCAGCCTGCCCAATCGTATAGCTCCAGTGTCGAGAGGCAGGCATGAATCTCAGCAGCTTCTACCTGTTAGAGGGCAATCTGGTCACTCACTGCAAGACCTTCCCCTGAGCAATGCTGCCAAACCGGCTACTATAGTTCTTTTCCGTCGGAACTAGATTAGGAAGGGGAAAGCCACCTGTTAGGAGCAACACTTTGCCGGGAGTGGGAGGGGAGAGAGGCGCAGAGGAGTTAGAATCAGCATCAGCAAGTAGTTTTCAGAGCCCCTTTTCGGGTGGGGAGTGCGGGCTGGGGAGGCGCGAGCGAGAGTGAGGAGCTCCCTAACTCTTTCTGCACAGTTTGCACGTCCCCCCTTCTCCCCTCTTCCGCTCTTCACCTCAAAGTTACAGCGCGCGCCTGGCTAGGGGAGGGGTCTCCCCCACTCCCCTGCTGCTCCAGTTTTCCCTCCCCCCACTGCTGCCCCAGGGAGGGGGTGGGAGCTGAAGTTAACAGGAAAGAGTTGGTACCTGCACTGAGCTCCAGGCTGCCGCCAGCGCCGCTGCTGCTGCCCTCGCTGCTGCTGCTGCTGCTACTGCTGCTGCCCGCGGCCGCCGCCTGGCTGCCTCCGTACCTGGAGACCCCGGCTGCTGCGGCCGCAGCGGCTGCCGAGGAGGAAGCCAGGGGAGTAGGCGGAGGACCCGGAGTCCTCAGGTGGCCCTGGGACACCACTGGGGTGCAGGAGGGGGAGGAAGAGGAGGCGGCGGCGGCTCGGCCGGGCCCGTTCGGATAGGAGCTCTGCGCCTGGTACTGAGGGTGCTGCTCGCTGCTGCTGATGGAGGCAGGAGGATGCTGAAAGTGGGGCTGCTGCCCTCCTGCAGCTGCCCTGACCGGGGGGATTTCCACCATGGTGGGTCTCTCGTACCGCTTGGTCAAGGCTGGCCTCTTACTGGGGAAGGTCTTGAGGACGCTGTAAGGGCTCCGCTGCTTGTAGATTTTGGGGAGGCTGGGCCCCTCCTCTGCTGGCTGCATCTCCTCCTCCATCCTCCTCCTCCTCCTCTCCTCCTCCGGGCTGGTTTCCCCCCCTGCACACCCCCTCCCCCCTCCTGCTCTCTGGGCTCTGTGTGTGTGTGTGTGTGTATGTGCGTGTGTGTGTGTG
>NW_027186473.1:2048951-2057011 GCF_028583685.1 Petaurus breviceps papuanus
TGTGTGTGTGTGTGTGTGTGTGTGTGTGTGTGTGTGTGTGTGTGTGTTTCTGTGGGGCTGTGCTGCTGCTGCTGCCGCCGCCGCCGCCGCCGCCGCCGCCGCCGATGCTGCTGGGGCTGCTTCTTGTCGCTAAGGCTGGCACTGCCGAGCCCCCGTGCGGGGGGCTGCTGCCGGGGCCGTGATTGACAGGCGGTCTCTCCAATGCCTGGAGGGAGAAGGGAGGTAAAGAGCAAGTGTTTAGGGTAATATCTGCTAATGATAATGGGGGAAGGAGGCGGGCCCTGGCATCACAGCTGCGGAGAGGGCTTGCCTGCTAGGTCTGTGCCTCTCACTGGGGGGTGGGGGGTGGGGACACTGCCCGAGGGGGAGGGGAGGGAGCTAGAGGGGGCGCCCTCAAAACAGGTGAAGTGAGTGTGCGACCTGGGCGAGCTGAGCCTGCCTAGATGCTTGAAGTGGTTTGTCTTAAAGCCTCCGGGCGCTCCTCTAACAAGCCCTTGCCCCCGGGCACTTGCTGCTGCCCCTTGGACTACTTGCTCTGGGCACCCGGCGCCTGGCACGTTCACCCTGCTGCCCTTCTCTCCAGTCGCTCTAGGCAGACCCCCGCACCCAGAAAGGCGTTCGAAGGATGGCCCGAAGCAAGCTTACAGTGGGCAGAATCCCCGGGAAAACCTTTCTCTCCCCCGGCGCCTCTTGGCCTTCCGGTACTGACCAATAGAAAGTGTTCGGCATCCGCCAGTGAACTTGCGGAGAAACCGAACCCTGGGCCAGCTTCTTGGGGCCAGAGTCACTTTTTAGGAAGATGGGATCTTCCTTCGACTTCTCTGACTGGAGCCCTGTCTCATTCCCCCCCCCCCCCACTTCTTTCAGCACCCCAGTGGGCTGCTCCCCCAGTCAGGAATCTGTGGGTTACTGCGACTCCCTGGCTCGCAGCTCCCGTCCTACATCCAGCAATTTGCGCTTCTGGACCAGGGCTCTGATTTCTGGGTGGTCTCCTCAAGCAGAAAGCGTTTCTTAAAGTCCAAGTCATTTAACCTCCCTGGGCCTCAGTTTCTTCATCCATGCAACGAGGGCGTCGGACTAGACAACTTCGGAGGACCCTTTCCAGCCTTACATCTATAATCCTATGATACCCCTTTGCACGTGGGGCTGGGCTAAGTATCCATATTGGGCCATGTCACAGAGATCTTTGTCACAGAGATCATGTCACAGAGATCTGTCCTCTGGGAGTTTCTAACCCAAGTTTACCGTTTAAACAAGTGAAGGGCACTTACAGGATCCACCACCGAATGACTCCATTGGGAGAGAAGACTTGAAGAAAGAAAAAGCTTTCATATTTAGCCAGTGTTCTTTGGTAGGTGGAGGAGCTCTGAGATTTCTTTGTTGGAACCAAACTAAGGTTTCACCCCTTTTCCCCAGATAATTAAGGCTAGGCTTCCTGCATATGGTTTGGGGATGGTGTGGTAGCTGTGGTGATTCAGAATCTTTTGAATAGTGGGAGAGAGGGCCGAAACTATGGACGAAACCAGGTAGCTGGAAACCAGACAAGTGATTAGAACAAATATGCCTGAGCAGACTGGTTTCTAAGAAGAAAAATGAAGGAAGTGAGCTAATATAAATTCATAGGACTTGGAGCTGGAAGAAACCTCAGAAAGGTCATTTGGTACAGCTCCCCAATAGTCAGAAAAGGACACTGAAGCTCAGAGAGGTGAATAGGCTTGTCAAAAGTCACACAGCTCATTCATAAATAGCAGAGCCAGGATTGGACTTTTCCTCTACTCCCTTGTCAATATAGCTTTTGAGCAAGTGTCTGTTTAAGAACCTAGTCTCTCAACCACTTATTCCATTCTCAGTCCTTGAGTAGTCTGCGAAACAACAGACTTGCTGGACCACCTACTCAAGGCCCTTTCCTAAACTATGCTCTCCATGTTCTGTTTCATATCTGGGTCACCTTCCCCTCTTCCCTCCTCCCCCCACACCCTGACTTCTTTACTGCCTCTAGTTTCCTGGTTTGTCAATTAACAGACATTTGTTGATTGTACATAGTACATGTACCAGATACTATGTTAAGAGCTGGTGGGCACCTGCCATTTCTGGCCCACTGCCACTCAACTCTGAGTCTTGTTCTCAGAGATCTCCTGTCAATCTTCTGATCATTGATTCATTTACTTTTTGTGTGATTCAACACTCTGACCCATGGGTACTCTGACCATTAATACTCTCTCCCAGGTTTGGAAACTTATTTCCAGACTCTATGTTTTGGAAAATGTTTTCCTCTCTTTTTCCCCTGTGTCCCTCTGCTCTGTCTACCTCCCCTCTGCAGTCTCCTCAGATTGCAGTCTCTTGTTTTTTTTTCCCTTTTCCATTTATTAGAGATGAAATAAATAATGCCATAAATAAAAGTATTTGGGAGTCCAGGAACTGTCAGACCTGATTAGGGCATAGAGGACATTTTCTTTCTCATTATGCAAAAGCATTTCATGGAGAAATAAAAGAGGTTTCATTGTAACTCATGCATGTCATATTTCAAGGAATTCAAGATATTAATCATATTTAACATTATTTGCAACGTTTCTCTCTGGCTTCAGAAAACTGCTAAATGAGGACACGTGGATCCCCAGGAAAAAATGGAGACAGGCATTAGAGGGACAGTTAAGAAATAATGAAATGCTGCTGAAAGACAGGGAGAGAATGAGATGCCATAGAGACATTTCTGAGGCACCTAAGTGAGAAATGGTGGAGATACTTCTGAGATGTGAGACAGCTGAAATTGAATGATATACTAGAGAAAATAAATGATAACAAACCTCCCAACACTCCTTTTCTCTTTTGTAAAACAGTTCCATATTTTGCATTTGAAATGTTCCCCCTCCCAACCAGTAAGTTGTAGCTTTGGAAAATGGAATTATGGGAGTAGTTTACAATACTCCTCCTTAAGAAATAATTCCCTATTACTGGTAAGTTTTCTGTTCTGCTTATTTATTTTTCTCCCCCTGACCTTCTTTGCCCCATTATCACTTGTACTCTTTAAAATGCTTAGAATGTTGTCTGTTGCAGTTGAACAAATCAGTCCTGCATATTAAAAAATGATTCTTCCTGTGAAATTGACACCTTCAATAAGGAAGGAAACTAGAAATATTGGATCCCCAACACAAAAATCTGAAAGAGGTTCCTTGCCCCTTGTAAATTATAAATTTAACAAATCCCCTAACCCCCGTGCAAGGCCTGTGAAAAGAGAAAGGATATGGCAGACAGGATTCATCTTTCTCCTTCTGACTATTATAGCCTTTTGTCTCTCTCCAGGGTAGATTTAGAGCTATCTGAATAATGGACCCATAACAATTACAATAACCAGACTTGTGATGAAGTAGATACTTGGATATTTTGGTGCAACTGATTTCATCGATGCATGTTCTCCCTCCACTGCTTGAACTCACAGTCCTTCCCTGTACTATTAAAGGTTTGACTCTTATCTAAGTTTTCTCATTAAACCTCCATAGAGGGGCTACCTAACAACTACAAGCCTTCTTCTCATGGGTACCACCAATGGGTACCTCTGCCATGTATCTTTTGTCTCTCATTCTTGATGCATGAACAACTCATCTTTCTTTTTTGTTATAGTTGTCCTAGACACCATTTCTGACCAACTGTCTGAATATCATTACTTGATAACTGTCTGAAGAAGGAATATTGGAGTGTTGGTGGCACTATCATCTCTTGTGGAAACACATGATAGAGAGTTACGGTGACTGAAGGCTCTTGGGGTCTCTTCTGTTTCTGGGTTCCTGTTTTTTTCAGGGTCTCCTAAGGCAGTATATTGTCCTAGAATCATAGAATCTAGAGTCAGACCAGACTTTGCAGATAATCTAGTCTAACCTTTATTTTATAGACTGAATCTAAGGCCTAGAAAGACTATGACTTATCTAAGATTTTAGTCATTTATTCATGTCTCAAAAAGTACAGTGAACTTTTAATTTTAAGTGAACTGGTTACTTTTTATAGATAAGGTAATTTTTGATTGGCAAGATATCAATTCTTAGAGCCATCTAGAATATAGCTTTTAAGTAATAATACAGCTACGGGGAATGTTTTTTATTGCACCAATTTCAATCATATTTAATGAGCTTCTGATTGACTGTTTGATCTCCCAGTGTTTTGTGCTACTTTTAATTCATTTCATATAATAGAAAAAAGTAATTGGAATAAAATTTTGTGACAAGATAATGACCTTCCACTTTGAAATTAAATGTCTGATTAGCTTCAACATTTTAATGTTGAGATGATATTGCAGTAGGAACAGGGGTATGCGTATAATAATTGATAGGAAATGACTAAGAAACATTCTCTTGCCTCTCTCTCTTTACTATGATATAATAATAATAAAAAGGCATGCTAATCAAGCAAGAAGAATCTTTTCCAGCAACTCATGAGACCTGCTTTATTTCTTTCATAGTTTACTATTGGATTTGGGGAATATCTTTTGACTTCTCTGTTCCTCAATATCCCCTTCTCTATACTAACAGGGATAAAAGCATGTCATACCATATTGTGACATACCATAATGAACAAATGGGGGCAGAATTTTCTTACTTCGTGTGAAGCACTATGATATGTGTTAGAAATAATAAGTACAAAAGCAAAAACAATTTCTGCCCTAAACGAGCTTATATTTTAATAGGAGAAGATAACTCACGTGAGAAAGTGTTATGGAGGGAGGGGTACTTTACTTGGAAAATTATAGAGTTGGTCAGTGGAGCCCCAGGAAAGTAGATTGACATATTCTTTCTAGGAGCAATGACAGATGTTTTAATTATGGATACAGAATCAGAAAGGGGATGAGGTTTGAGAAGGGGAGTGGCCATATGCTGTGGCTGATGAAAAAATGAGGGAGGAGGAAAGGGGCAGCAAAAAGAAACATGTCTAATGTCAGGCCTACCTGTAGTAGTCGATGTTAACCATCGCTCGGGACTTAAGATAAATTTCCTCAAAAGGAAACCGTAGGGTTATATGTGTAGAATCATGTACTCGAAATATTTAATATTCTAAAGTTAAATACTAAGACCAGAAGGAAAACAGGAAAAGACATTGGGAAGTGGAAGGATAGGAAGGACAACAGTGATAAGCCAAACCTTTATTTAATGGTGGGAAGCTTAGTTCTCTGGAAGAGTTGGTGGCTATTGTTGGCAGTTAGAGTGAAATCTTAGGATAAGGGGGTTATAGGATTTAGAGCCAAAAGTATCTTACTGATCATTATATCTTGATAAGACAATGACATTGAAACAGAGAGAGGTCAAGTGATTTGTTCAAGGTCACACAAGTAACAGACAGCAGAGCTGGGGTTGAAACCTAGGTCTTTTTTTCCCCCAAATGAAGTCTGCTGTAAACTATTGAGATTTTCAAGGGCTGACTGCATTAGTCCAATTTTTATGTTATAGGCCTTGATTAATTAAAGCCTGCTGAGAGCCTCTAGGGGTGAAGAATGGAAGATGCTAGGACCAAACAATTAGAACGTAGAGACAGAGATGGATGGACTAAAAAAACTGGAAGATTTTCAAGCCTTTGACCAGTTACCTGGTAGTACAGCCAAGGTTGACTATGGCCATAGCTTGAGTCTGAGTGTGTGATGATTTTTATGTTTTGTGGAAAACAGTATCCTTTTGTGAATATAACACAGTTACCCCAAAGAGTTGTTTTTTGTTTTTTTTGGGGGGGTTGAAGTGGCAGAGTTTGGAACTGTGGTTTCATTAGTTTAAGTAACCTCTTTTGAGAACCCCCCTCCCCGTCCAACCAATGCAGATATGTAATTTTTCTGCAACTTAAAGTCTTAAAACAATGCCTAGAGTACTGAGAATGACTGACCCAGGGTCATACAGTCAGTATATGTCAGAAGTGGGACTTGACTTAAGGCTTCCTGATTCTGAGGGTAGCTTTCTGCTGTCCTTCCATTATCCCAAGTTGCTTCCCCAAAAAGTTACTTTGTAAGTAAATTCTTCCCCCCCGCCCAAACAAGCAAGCAAACCAAAAAACTTAGCTGATTCTAGATTGAGGGAAAAAGCAATTGAAATGGAGTTGAGGGATCACAGGAGTTAGAGAACACCTGGCATCTGAAAGAGGGGTGTGTGCTTTTTTTTCCTTCTGATAATGGAAACATTCAGTACCTAAATCAGATTTATTAGTCAAACGGAACATTCAGTACCTAAATCAGATTTACTAAGCAAGACTTTCCAAGGTGGCTTTCCTGGGCCTAGTCAATAACCTTGAGTCCCTGCAGGGCTGGTCAGTTGAGTCTGAGCAGATCTGAAGGGAAAGCCAAGAAGCACCTACATGCTCTGTGGGGGCCCTTCCTTCAGTAGGACTGTTTGCTGAAGGGCTTGTGCCTCAGGTCGCTGCTGGGGGTAGCTCCCCACAAGCTCACACCAGCTGTGCCATATTTACCTAATAAAGTTTTACTACAATCCACCCACCTTGACCCAGGCTCCCAATGACCTGGGTGGTCAGTGCCATCAATCATAGAAACTTCTAGCCCTTGGTTCCACTGCTACTAATAGGAGCCCCTTTGCTACTCCCTCTTTCTTGAGGCCCTCTTCATTTACTGACTGCACTCCATGCTCACACTTCTGTTGTTGTGTCTGCATCACTGCTATATGACTTTTGTATGACCATCTCTGACCCCTCTGGACCACAAGACCATTTACCAAGATCCTGCTGATTGTGCCCCTAACCTAGAATTGGCGGTTCTTCCTGATCTGGAATTTGGGACCATGGTATTCAAATCTGGTGGTGCTTTCATGGAATGTAGTATGGCAGCCTTCCAAATTCTATTCAATAGTGCAGGTCAAAGAGGCTTGAGAGTTGTCTTGAAGAGCTCAGGAGGGATAGCTCCTAAAGCTTCCCAGAAATCCTTCCACTTCAAGTGGATTCCTATGCCAATGACCCATGACTGCACCCCAAACCATTCATCTGGGTTCTAGTCTGAGATCTCATATAAATCAATTACATACTCTTTTGTTCTCAGTTTCCTCATCTGTAAAATGAAAGGAGAGTACTTGAGATCCATTCTAGCTCTAACATCCTATAAATCTGTACCTGGTAGATGGAGGGATATAGTTAGGAAAAGGGAGAAAAGGCTTTGCTTCAGATCAGGACTAGCAAAAGAGACCGACTTTTTGAGTGGTCTGGGCAGAAGGGCAGCTGATTCCCAGGGAGGGAGAATATACATTTGTTGAGGAAAGACACTTTATGTAAGAAAGCATCTATCTGGATGCAATTGCAAGAATACATGACAAAAGTCTTCAGATCTGAATTTCATTACTTCAGTATTACCCTGGAAATAAAGTTCCAGGGTTATCTGCATGACTTTAGAACTAGTTGCCTAGGATTTAGTAGGAATGGAAGTAAACTGACCTAGCCAAACCTAAATATCAAGCAGGTCTTGGGAAATTCTCATTGAAAGAGAACAAAAGTAGGACTTTTGCTGTACTGACTGGATGAGATATGGGACTGATTCACAAAAATGAAGAGTCCTGAGGCATTGGGCTGACACACAAAGAGTTCTGAAGGCTCTTCTGTGTGGAAGAAGCCCCTAAGCAGGTGCAATTCTTCAGGCGGGGGTGGAGGGAGTGGGGGGAGATCAGAGTTCAGGGGAACTACAGCCTATCCAAATTCAGAACAAAAGTAACAGAAGGGGAAAAAATAGCTTAGAAGATAATATCAGTAGCTGGGCAGGGATGTAGTAGGCAGCAACTTCAGAGGCAGAGAGGTGGTGGATGGGACAGTGAGAAGTATGAGTTGGGAGCATGGAGATCTACAGGGACTGTGTGCAGCTGTATGCATGCGAGGAATTTCCCCATGTTATTCTGTTTAATTAAATGCCTTGCTTTCCAGTTCCTCTTTATATATTGTCTTCTCCCATTAGAGCATAAGTTTCTGATAGACAGACACTATGTTTTTGCTTGTGTGTATTTGTATCCCATCACTTAGCACAGTTTCAGGCATTTAGTAAATGCTTAATAAATGCTATCTATCTATCTATCTATCTATCTATCTATCTATCTATCTATCTA
>NW_027186473.1:2057021-2115054 GCF_028583685.1 Petaurus breviceps papuanus
ATCTATCTATCTATCTATCTATCTATCTATCTATCTATCTATCTATCATCTATCTATCCATCCATCCATCCATCCATCCATCCATCTATCTATCTATCTATCTATCTATCTATCTATCTATCTATCTATCTATCTATCTATCTATCTATCTATATCTATCTATCTATCATTTCTCTCTGTCTCTGTTTTTCTGTCTCTCTCCCTCTCTTTCTTTCGGTCTCTCTGTTTCTCTGTCTCTTATCTTGTTTGGTTCCCTTTGATAAAAGCATCAAATGGGAGTTCTCAAGCTGTGGTTTTGAATAAATATTGACCCCAAGAGTCCCTTGAACCTGGATGAAACTTTTAGAGGCTCATGTTGAGGGAACTGGGGTCACATTTATACTGTGATATGTGAAAACAATCATTTGAACTTAAGTTTCTGAAAGTAAAAGCACTAATTTTTCTCCCTTCCATCATCAACAGTTTTTATCTTGGCGTCTTCCCTAAGCCAGGTCACACATATTTCAAGGGGTACCACAAAAAGGAATGGAATATAAGATAAACTATACTTTTATTCTTAGTCAAAACCTCCAGGTTATCAGATGCTTTTATTAGAGCTTTTGACTCCCTCCCCCCCCCTTAAATGCCGTTCTTTTTCTTGAAGCTGGTGAAATTTAAGTGAATTGATCTGAACATGTTTACTGACAGGCACACCTACCCAAATAACAGCTTAATGCTTTGTGTTGGAATTCATGTAAGGCAAAAAGGCATTGAACTCAGTCAAAAGAGAATGGGGTTGTAGCACCAGTTCTATCACTTAATAGCTATGTGACTGTAGGCAAGATACTTTACTGTCCTGAGTTTCTTCATCTACAAAATGAGGATGATGACAATTGCCCAGAACTGTTGGGAGGAAAAGCCCTTTTGAACCTACAAGTTGACATCTTTACCTTCCTTCACCATCATTCCCCACTGTAACTAAAAACCTACATTTGGTTTCAGATTTTAGGTTATAGACCTATTTTTTTCTTCAACAGTTTTCAAAGTTTTAAAAGTGCTATAGAAATTTGAGCTATTGCTGCTACCTGTGACTAATACTACTGCTATCACTGAAAGCAGTAGTTCACATTTATGGTATTGGAAGTTAATAAAGCATGTTACATACACGATCTCATCCGAGCCTCAAAAAAAAACAAAACACACTAATAACCTGTGAGGTAAGAATTAGTGTTTATCCCCATTTTACACATGATTTGACATCCTTGGAGAGGTCAGGTATCTTACCCGAGGTCACAAAGCTAGCATCTAAGATTGAATTTGAATCCAAGTTTTCCTGCCTCCAACTCCAGCTAACTCTAGCTTCCCTCTGCTATTTGGAATGACCTTGAGTAAATCACTGACTCTTTCTGGTCCCCATTTTCATCATCAGTAAAATGAGATTTTTCCCCCCAGATTGTCGTTCAGTTCTAAATTTCTACAACTCTTTTCTAATATATTAATGATATTATTTGCACAATTGTAAGTTCCCTGAGGGCAGGGACTATCTTATGCTTCTTTTTGCATCCTGAGTGCTTTGTGTAATAGTGCCTGGCATATGGTAGAAATTTTTATTGACTGATTGGTTGTAATAATATATTGTTTAGATTCCTTTATCTTTTGTCAGCTATTTTAAAAATTTTCAAATGGAACTCTGTGCTCTCTCAGAGTCCAGGAGATTCAGAAATGTAGTTAGGGCTCATAAGACACTTGTATAATATTATCTTGAGGGAATGCATGACATTTGACTCTGTGAGGGCATACTTTCAGTCTCTTTAAACAAACTGTATGCTCCTGGTTTCTGGGAATACTGGCCTGTGTTTGATGACAGTATTTATTGTGGTGAGATAGGTTAAAAACTGTAATTTATGAGGATTTTGAAATGCCTTCTCCTTTCCTCAAGGAGGATGGTAATCATATGTGCAATTTGACATCAGTCCTTAATTATCACAGAGTTTAAGGTGATGTTTTGAAGAGAAGGGTGATGTTTTGAAAGAAATTTTCTGAGTGCCATGAAATGATAGGTCTCAGATCTAGGACCTTTGGTTAAGGGATCATGGGGAGAGAGGAACTGGAAATGTAAGTCTATAGAGTCACTTTTTATAAAATGTAGATCTGGTTCCTTAAAGATAAAGACTAGTTGAAAGAGAACTATGTACTGACGTATCATAAGAAATTAAGAGAATTCTGTTGCAGAGGCTGGGGGCAGCATGGAGGGTGGGACTTTCTGCCAATATGACTGTTGCTAGTTCAGAGCAGTTGGCCAAATTGGGGACATGCTTGATATTCTCTTACAAGTATTTCTTCTTATTAATAGTCATATAAAAATAATCTACACTAATAATTAGAGAAATGCAAATTAAAACTACTCTGAGATATCACCTCACACCCATAAGATGGGCTAAGATGAAAAAAAAAACCAAAAATGATAAAAGCTGGAGGGCATGAGGGGAAACAGGTACATTAATGCATTGTCAATGGAGCTGTGAACTAGTCTAACCATTCTGGAGAACAATTTGGAACTATGCCTAAAAGGGGCTATAAAATTGTGCATACCTTTTGACCCAGCAATAGCGATACTAGGTCTATACTCCAAAGAGATCAAAGAAAGAAGAAAAGGACCCATATGTACAAAAATATTTATTGTAGCTCATTTTGTGGTCACAAAGAATTGGAAATGTAGGAGATACCCAAGAACTGGGGAATGGCTGAACAAGTTAAGGTATATAAATATGATAAATATTACTATGCTGTAAGAAATGACAAAAGAATGCTATGGTTTCATAAAAACCTAGAAAGATTTGTATGAACTAATACAAAACAATATGAGGAGAATCAAAATAATTTTATAGAACATAAATATTATAAAGATAATCAATTTTAAAAGACTTTGGAACTCTGATCAGTGCAATGACCAACCATAATTCCATGAGATATGCTATTTACCTCTACATAGAGTATGATGGGTTCAGAGTACAAAATGAAGAGCCTTTTCTTTTCCTTTCGTTCCCTTTCCTTCCTTCCTTCCTTCCTTCCTTCCTTCCTTCCTTCCTTCCTTTCTTTTTTTTTCTCTTTCCAAATCTAATGTGGAAATTGGTTTTGTTTGACCATACATACATACAAAAAAATGGGTTTTGTTTTTGCTGCATTCTCAATGAGTCCAGAAGGGAGAGAATGGGGAGAGAATTAAGAACTGAGAATAAGATAAAATTGAATTTATAAGTATTTTCTTTTGCCTTAGTTCATATTTGTATATTTGTGTTCCTGAGAAGTTGATAAAAAAAATGAAGAGAACTGAAATTTGTTCCAAACACCAAATGACTATTTTGATGGTAAGGAGAGAATGTTTAATGTCATTTTGTATGCAGCTCTAGAATGACTTTACTGCAAAATACACCAGCCCTGGGCTGCCTGATAGAAGTGGATTGAATACAACCTCTATTAGAACACTCATATGCAAGATGGTGTCATAAGCATAGGCAGCTTCCCACTTGAGAAATACTTGGAAGCCAATCTCTGCCCTATCTTGAATATGACTAGCTCTTGAATCATTAAGACCTTTTGAGGTTCAAATTCCACCTCTGTTAAGTACCACCATAAGAAATTTTATCTACAATTCAGTTTCATTATATGTAAAATGAGGATGTTAGACTAGATACCCTCTGAGGTCCCTTCCTCTATGATCCTTTTTTTTTTTCCTAGTGGAAAGACAACACAGTCTTTAAAAAAATTAACTTTATTCTTTTCAGTGAACAAAAATCTATTTTCTACCACCCACTGCCCCCATCCCCACTGGAAAAAAAAAAAGAAAAACAAAACTCTTGTAACAAACATATTTAGTTAAACAAAACAAATTCCCACATTGACCATGTCCAAAAAATATGACTCAGTTTGCTCTTTGAGTACGTCACCTCTTTGGCAGGAGGTGTTAGTTTCCAGGAATGATCGTTGTTGGTCATTACCTTGATCAGAGTTCTTAAGTATTTCAAATGCATACAATAGCAACAACATTATAAAGGCAAACACTTTTGCAATCTTATTACTGTCAAATAACTGAAAATTTTGGGAATGCTTGTCAATTGGGGAATGACAACAAGTTATGTTATATGACTGTGATGAAATACTATGTTGTAAGAAATAATGAACTTGATGATCTTAGAAAAAACATAGATAGACTTGCATGAAGAAATGAGCAGAACCAAGAGAACATTGTATACAGTAACAGCAATATTGCTTTAAGAACAACTTTGAGCTAATTAATAATTTTGATTATTATAAATAGTCAAATTTACTACAAAGGACATATGAAGGAAGACGCTATCTGCATCCAGAGAAAGAACTGATAAATGGAAGTCTGTATAAAATGATTTTATATTTATATACATATTTGTGTCTAATAATAGCCATCAGGGAAGGAGGGAAGAAAAAAAAAGAAACTTACACGATAGCTTTATTATATATTTAAAAGGAAGAGAAAGTTATACCTAGTACATTTGCAATTTCATGTACAATCATCTTTTTTATTATATATACTATTTTATGGAAATACTTGTTTCAATCCATAAATTAAAATAAAATAAAAATAAATTGTTTTACCTGCTTCTGCCCAATTCACTCTGAATCAGTTCAAACAAATATTATCAAGTTTTTCTGAAATTGTCCCTTTTTTCATATCTTCCAGTATATAGTACCCATTACTTTCATATACTGTACTTTACTCAGCCATTCCTTGATTGAAGGGAATTGCTTCAATTTCCAGTTTTTTTGCCACCACAAAAAAGCTGCTCTCTCTCTCTGTCTCTGTATATATATATAGGCCCTTTTCCTCTTTTAAGCCTTTTTTTTTGGAGCACAGGACCATCTGTGACATTTCTGGATCAAAGGGTATACACAGTTTAATAACTTTTACAGCAAAATTCCAGATTTCTTTCTGGAATGGATAGACCAATAAAGCACCAATGGTGTATTAGTGTACCTGTTTCCCTGAAACTCAACATTTGCCATTTTCTCTTTTTTTTGGGGGGGGGGTCAACTTTGCCAATCTGATTAGTATGAGATAGAACTCAGAGGACAACTGAATTCTAAAATGGAGTCAGAAAACTTGAGATCTAGTATTTGCCTTATGTATACATACATATGTATTTACATATGTGCATACACCCATGTTATACACACATAAACACATACAAAAACTTGTGTAAATTACTTTTATTTTTCTTGGCAGCAGTTTCCTCATCTATAAAATGGGGATGATTGCAGCACTACCTACCTCACAGTGGTATTGTAAAGGATCAAATGGTATCATGGCTACGCATCCCTTTGTAAATGGAAAGTGTTGTGCAAATGTCAGCTATTACTAACTATGCTTCAGTAAATAGAGGACACCAAACATAGTGCTGTCACTTGTTTATAACAAGCTCTCTTTTTATCCCTGTCTCACTCTCAAGTTTTTTTTTGCTATTTTTGATTTAAGAAAACAGTTCAGTTGCCAAAATTGGTTAAATGAGGTACTTCTAAAGTTAGTTAAGTGATGCTGAGCACCACTCTGCAAGTAGTTTTTCCTTTTTAACAACTGTCATTCCTGAAACCATCATACATGAAAATATTCTAATGGAAGGGGGAACCTGTGAAATAGTCTTATAATGAGCATCATATTCCCCTTTAACACACAAATAACACAGACTCCATATATGTTGGAGTTGGAACGGCCCTCAGTAGTTATCTAATACAATTCATGCAACAACCCCTCTAAAATAGAACTGACAAACGGTCATGTCATCCAGCATTTGCTTGTAGGCCACCAAGAAGAGGGAACCCACTACTTGAGGCATCCGCTTACCCTGTCCCTCCCATCTTCTCTTCTCTGGGCTAAATATCACCAGTTCCTTCAAATGTTTCTCATATGGGATAAACTTAAGGCTCTTTACCATCCCGGTTATCTTCTTCCAGAACAGCTCTAACTTATCAATGTCTTTTTAAATTGTGGAGCCCAGAACTGAATACAATACCAAAAATGTGGTCCGACCAGGACACAGTACAGTGAGGACAGTCAGATTCTTCCCTCCCACTCTCCACCCAGATGATAAATTTAATTTAACATGTCCTAGGATGAAATTCTCTTCTTTGGCAGCCATGTTAACTAATTAATTCATTCAATAAGCATTTATTTTTTAAAAAATTTAATTAAAAAATTGTTTTTGCTTTTTGGAGGGGGAAGGCAGGGCAATTGGGTTAAGTGACTTGACCAAGGTCACACAGCTAGTTTTTGTGTTGTGTCTGAGATGGGATTTTGAACTCAGGTCCTCCTGACTTCAGGGCCGGTGCTCTTCAATAAGCATTTATTAAATAAACATCTACTGTGTGCCAGGTGCTGAGGATACAAAACCAAAAAGTAAATAATCCCTGCCCTCAGAGAGCTTGCATTCTTTTACATCAGTAACTTATATAGAACAAAATAAAAGGCTATGTAGCCATGACTCCTTGGCCTTGAACATTTGAAGTTGTTTTTTTAATCTCAAGTATAACTTTACATTTCATTTTAGTAAAAACATGGGTATGTTGGAAGGTATGTTGAATTTAGAGTCAGGAGACCTGGACCAAATCCTACTTAGCTACACTAGCCATGGAGCCATTGGTAAGTCATTCTCCTCTCTGGGCCTTCCTCGGTTTTCTCCTCACCTCACTTAAATCTGATTCATGCACAATTCAAAACATCACCCTTGTGATGTCATCGGCCCTCTTCCAGAATGAAGAAGAAACAACACCTGTAAAATAAAGGAGCTAGGTTAAATAATCTCTGAGGTCTCTTCCAGCTCCAACCTTTTGTGATTCTCACCTACTTCACATTTACATGGTGACTTATGGGTGTAGAAAGAACCTTATGTTTGATCAAATGAGATTCCAGAATATATGTTTTCCTTTTCTAAAGGCAGTTAGAGGAACATTTGAAAAGCTGGCATCAAAACAAACCAAGATACAGATTATGAGCAAATATTCTTGTATTTGGAGGCATCAGAAATAGAGGGAGATTTTTTCTTAAACACTGCAGGTATGTGGGTGTTTAGTAAATGCTGAGACTACAGAGAATTCTGAACCCCGGTTGCCAGGCTAGGCACACGTTGATGCCCTCAGGTTTTAACCTCAGCCATTTAATTTAAACTTGGCTTGGTAGCTCATGTTTATGGATAAGTGAACAAAATAGTAAAGATCAAAAGTAAAAAGAAAAAAACAACAAAAAACCAAACCCGACTGTGGAATTCAATTTTTCAGAAGCTGTTGATGGGTAAATGTTATTGAAGTGTGGCATTCAAAACCAAAGGCCTGCACTTATGATAATGAGCCTAACAAGGAAATGAGATTGACACAGCAATTCTCTGTTTTTGTCATCCCCTGAGGTTAGAGATTATGCAGCGCAGGGTTCTCTTTTTAGCTTCTTTGGTAATTCCTACTGTGAGACACAACACTCTGCATATTTGTCAAGGTTGCACTCTTGTCAGGTGGCTGGGGTCTTGGAGGTAAGCTGTTCTTACTTGGATCCTGATCCACATCCTCCTCTATCAGGGGACCTGCCTGCCTGCTGAGGGCCTCCTCTCACTGACCTCTCCTCTAAGGCCCTTTTGTGCCATGGAGGTGACTGGATTAGAGTGAGACTGTGGAAGATCAAGGCCTACCCAGCTGGAAAGGTTCATATCTGGTCATACATTTTGTGCTGGTCTCCTGAGTATCAGCCTTGCTAACTTCAGAGAGGCTCATTACTACAGGGTTGCCCATTAGGTAATTCCTTTTTTCCCCCTGCCATAGCAGTTTGTGAATACTATTAAAGTTGGGCTATGATCTGAGTCTGTGAAGGGAGTACTCAAAAATACATTTTGTTGTTGAGATGTATTTCAGTTGTGTTTGACTCTTTGTCATTTGGGGCTTTCTTGGCAAAGATACTGGATTGGTTTGCCATTTCCTTCCCCAGTTCATTTATAGATAAGGAAACTGAGGCAAACAGGGTTAAATGAGCTGCCCAGGATCACACAGCTAGTAAGTGTCTAAAGCCAGATTTGAACTCAGGAAGTCGAGTCTTCCTGGATCCAGGCCCAGCATTCTATCCACTGCACCCTCCAGCTGCCCATAAAACCACTTTTCCTGGAGACATTGGTTATATCATCTCTAGCTCTCTTTCTTTTCAGAGCTGTAAGCAGCAAGTCTGACACCCAGGGAAAGAATATTTCCTCAAATAAACTTTTAAAGACAAATTCAGTTGTGGGAGTAGATTGAAGGGGAAATACTCCATTGGGGAAGGGAGAGATACCTTTCCTCCACCAGGAGGTACAACCTGGGGGAGAGGAGACAAGATACAGATATAGAAGAATTCACCTGAGGTAGAAAATATCTTCCTGGTTTTACCTAAGTATTCTAGTTAGGCAATAAACTCCAAAGGAGTATAGTACTTTCAGTTCCATCTAAATTTTGGTATCTTGAGAAAAAGCTATATGTACCATGCCCTAGTTAAGACTCTGAGTCTATCTAGCTAAATGTCTGTCTTTCTATCCATCCACCAGTCTCTCTGTCTGTCTGTCTGTCTGTCTATCTGTCTATCTATGAATGAATTATATACAACCTATTATTGTTATTATTATTTCACGTTCCACATGAAAATGGTAGTCATCTTAACAATACTACAAATGGGTTCCCATCTAGGAGATGTGAGATAATGGTTCCTGGCTTCAAGTGAGAGAACTATGCTGCAAAGCGAAGGGCTATGAGGCCTTCTTTCCCAGATGCCAGATGGCCCCTGAGAAATCGCCTTGGGTCCTTATCCTTCGTCGATTCTTTTCCATTCTAGGTGCATGCAGTGGAGTCTCCAGCCTGGGCCGGGAGTGTGAGTGATGAGGACCTGAGAATCCAGAAATCCAGGCAAAGTGGTGCAACTAGTTCAGCATTGACACCCTGAGGAATATGGGTCAAAGACTAGAGTGGAGCAGAAGTTAGCATTATGGCTGCCTTTGGATGGCAACATTGTGCTTCCAGATAGAATCTGGTGGTCTAAGTGAGAAGGGAGCAGCAGGTGTTAGTTATGATGGTAGCAGCAGGAGAGCAAAAAGGGGCTACATTGAACCTCATCATTGTGTTAGACCACATCAGCCTTAGTACTTATACCTCATCCCTTTTTAAGGGATGTGAAGCATCTGAATGTTCCAGGCCCAGAGAAAACCAGGAACCAAGCTGGACCCTGGAACTATAGCTAGTAAATGATTTAGAAAGTTTAAGTATCACCTACTCTGGGGCTGCTTTTCTTTAAAAGATGCGTTTCTGATCAGCATATGGAAGCCTGTTGTTTTCCAGTTAGTCTCCTCTTTTTGTGTCTTCTGTCATGGGTGTGGGATAGGGTCTGTGTTTGGTGCTAGAAGTTTGTTAATACCACGGCTGCCCTAGTAGCAGCCCCAGAATTTTAGCCAATCCCTGAGCTAAGGCTAGTAGCCTGATGTCAGCAAAGCCCAGCTTGGCACCTTCAAGACTAAAATGGCACCTTCCCCATCCTACATGGGTTTTTCTTCAGTTCATTCTCCTTATAGGTTTCTACGTGTAGGGTACAATTAGGATTCTGATATAATTCAGGTATAATTCAACATTCTGAACAATTATGAAAGTTTGAGGCTTATTCTCCCTAACCCCCACCCCAGATTTCACTGAGAGGAAAAAAAATGTTTCCCATTATTCCTTTCAGGAATAGCTGTCCTCTTCTCACTCATAAAACACAACCATACAATAACTAAGGAAACTTGATAAATATCAAGCACTTTTGGAACAAATTAAAAAAGCATAAAAACCCAAAGTGGGGTTACAACCAATGGGGAACAAACTGGCTTTTCTTTTCACCCTTCTTTGCCTAGGACTGGGAAAGGACTGGATTATTCTGGAATAATAGACTAATTAGTCTTGTCACACCCCGTGGAGTTGGCTTGCCCAATGAAGAGGGAAGAAGGGGATAATAAAGGTGTCAGGGACCAGGCTGTCCATTTTACTAGTCTCCCCAGCATCTATTTATTCCTCTGTGTCTCACCTCATCTGGTTGGTGCCTTTCACTGTGCTATCATGTTCATGACTCAGACTCTATCACCTCCATTCAAGTCCATCAGCCAGGCAATGGCCACTGTCCACGACCAAGCTCCTTGCTTAGACAGTCCAGGATGAGTTCTGACCAGTCTGGCCTTAATCTCTCCAGCATGGCTGCTCTCCTTCTTCTTGGGAGTAAGCCAGGTTCACGTCACAGGTACTTTGAGAAAGACTGGGTAATTCTTTCTGTTCAGAGACAGATCCTTTGGGAGTCTCAAGTTTTCAATGGTAACACCTTTGGGGAAGGGCAGAACTAGGGTTACATACTTTTCCCTTGTAAATAAATCAAGAAAACCTTTTGTGATCTAGATTGTGGTGGTCTAAGGGAGAAAGGAGCACTTAGTATTAGTTATCCTGGCAGTGAAGACTTCTGAACGCAGGACACGGACACGAAACCTCCTCAAAGACCAGTGTTGGCCACATCAGCATGTTCTTTATTCGGGCTTGATTTGGGAGAGTGATGAGCTACTTTGAACATTTAACAGAGGAGGTTTACTTTGTTCAAACTCCGCAATAACACTCTGGGCCTTGGTAGATGAGGCGTCATTGGCTTCCCTTGCCTCCACACAAAAATATGTCGGATCAGCAGGTCTACAGGATATGGGGACTTGTATAGTCTCGTGTACCCGTCAAGTTGTAGATGTCCAGACCATGTAGATGCCCACACATGACTGGGGCTTTTTATACCTCTATTGACCAGGAAACTACATCAGAGAAACAGGGGCTGAAGGAAGTTGTTAGGAAAATACTGCTTACTTTCACAACCAGGAAGATCATGATAGTTCAGGGTCTTAAGAAGGAATTTTGGAATTAATGAAAGTATAGAAAAGAACAAAAGGTCCCAGGGCTGAGATTCTTCCAGAAAAGCAGGTTATGATAATATCTGGAATGTATATAGAATCTTAAGATTTGTGAAACATTTTACAAAAATTATCTCATTTTATCATCATGACATACCTACCAGGTAACAGAGAAGGAAACTGAGGCTGACATTGAGGGACTTGCTGAAGGTCATACAGAGGGTAGGTGTCTGAGGCTGGATTTGAACTCATATCTTTTTGACCCCAGGTCTAATGTTCTATCTACCGTGCCATCCAACTGCATCTAAGAATTGCTACCACTTTGTATGTTAAAGTCCTCTTCCACCTCCTATCCAGGCCCCTTACAGTATAGCGACTTTTTGGAGAGATGTTTACAACTATGGAGAAAGAAGAAAGTAGCTCCCAAATGCCAGCATAATTTTTGTGATTCTACGTTGCTTGTTCAGACTCTTTCTGGTTCTTAGCTCTCCTTTTCATCTTCTTCATGCAGACCAGGGTTTTATGAGTAATGAATCTTCAAGAAACCAAATTAATGATCTTCAGCACTAACCATCTGCCACAAGTTTAGAAGGCTTGTCTTAACTGTATAAAGTATATAAATGTGAGTTTTTTATGCACCCTTAGATTTCTCTGATAACAATGAATGTCCCTTATGGATTTAGCCAAATTATCAGAGCCCACAGCTCAAAAGGCTGGCTGCTCTAACTTCCTAACTGAGCTCTGCTGGAGGTTCAGTCTCAATGGTTGCTCAAACTAAAGATACATCTGTATTTGGGGGCATGGAAACACTTATAAGATTTAAATGTCTTTAAAAATAAAGGTCAAAGATCAGGCAGCTGGTGTAGCGGAAACTGCATTGTGCCTAGTTGAGCCAAGAAGCAAATTTATTGGTCAAAAAGCTTTTCACAGTCTTGTAAAATTCTCTGGAATAGAAAATGAGTGCTTAGCCAAACTGTTACTAGAGAGTATAAGAAATACTGCAGAATAAGGGCATGAATTCAGAGGAGGGAAGCCCCAAGTTGAAAAGTTGTCATCTGAAGACATTTAATTATGTTATTGCTGGCAGAAAAGTGCCAAGGAGAGTCAAAACAAAGCCAGGCACAGCCTCCTTCTCCTAAGTCTAACAACAACGATAATTAACATGTATGTAGGAGATTTAATAATGTCCAGGATAAATATTGGATTAACTATTCTTTTGTTATATTTTTCCTTTATTGAACATGAAAAAATAAAGCTCAAATCTGGTTTTGGTGGTCTAAGGGGAAAGGGAGCAGTTACATATATATAATTATAGGACTTAGATCCTGTTGCAGAGAGAGGTAGTTATACAATGCAGGCATCATATTCTGTTATTTTAGTTGGTTTTTATGATTGGGATTAGTCCAGAATTTGCTTGGGTCCCCCCTCAAGAGTAAAATCTTTACATGAGAAAGGAAAATGTTGTTTTATAAGAGAGGAAGGGTTTAAATTATTACTTGTTTTTAAATGTGGATATTGGACAATTAAGCTAACAAAAATATATATCTCTATATACATTTGTATGTACATATGCACACATTCATATATACATATAGGTACATATATTGTGCATGAGTGTATTTATGTATGTGTATATATGTAATATATATATGTGTAATATACATATATATTTCACTCTTCTTAAGAAAATAAGAAAGGCACCCATTCTTAAAAGGTCACGATTATTTCTTCTTAAAACATTATCTCAATGGCAGATTTAGATTTTTCTTTCCTGTCTTCACTTTCCCCATAAATATGATAGATTTGGCTCTGGGAGGAAACTTAGAGGCTATATGGTCCAGCGCCCTTATTTCTCTGGTGAGGAAACAGTTCTGGAGAGGAAAAATCCCAGTTCACAAAGGTAACACAATCAGGATTTGAACCCAGGTCCCTCAATTCTACATCTAGTAGACTTTCCACAGAAAGTGTTTAATGCAGTGTCAGCAAGTAGCAGGTGCTATATAAAGCTAATTCTCTCCTTCCCCCCCCCCCCCGGGACCTTCCTTCCCCACCCCCCTCTCCTTTTTTTGTGTGTGCCAGTTTAGCATTGCTCCTCAACACTGTTCCTCTTATATTCTTCAGCATTTCACATGATGTACTTGCCTTGTCTCACTTGTAATTTTCTTTTTTGCTCCTTAGAAGAGTCCTTGACATTATGCAGCTGTTGGCACAGTCTTTCTATCTGGTCCTTCTTTCTTTTTTTGACCCCAATATTTAAGGAATTATGACGCTCCAACATTTTGTATAATTTTTCCTATTCAGAGAATCTTAAACTGAAATAAGAAATCTCTCCTTTCAGAGCACCTAATCATAGTTTTCTCTCACTTGTTGCCAGGGGTGCCTTTTCCTATAGCTTTCCTGGCTCTTGGTACCACCTCCTGTCTACTGTGTGGAGGCCGGTCATAAGAAACACAAGTTGCCCATGTGTTATTATGCTTTAAGGGACTCTACCACCAGAATATCTGTCCCACCTGGCCTGCCAGGATACATGAAATTCCCACTATGAGATTTATTCCTTCAGGTCAATAACAGACTTACAAACTGACAGATCTTAGCTATCACAGATCACCCAACTCACCTCCTTCATTCTAGTGAAGTAACATGCCAATCACAGCTAATAAAGGCAAAGTCACAGCTTGAATCCAGGCCTCTTGTTTCTTAGTTCACATCTCTTCCCAGGGCATTAGATTGTTTTCAGTGAGTTTGTCTCCAGAAAAGTTCAAGTACGATATGACTATGTTACCTGAGAGTACCGGAGAAAAACAACATTCTTCATGATTTTTCCTAGAGAGGATCTGGGGGAGCTTGTTGGCATGGATTTCAGAGGTAATCCAAATGATTCATCTGCTATGATTAGCCAGTCATTGAGGCTCACTACATGCATTGTTCGTATTGCGTTCTTCTCTGTGCTATTAAAGGGCTCTTACCAGCAATCATTCTCCAGCCCTCCCTGCCCCAGACCCCCATCGGAAGGCTCTGGGATCTGAGCAGTTGTCATTACCTCCTTGGTGTTCTTCCTGGTCGCCTCTGTGCCATGGCATTGGGCTCAGACTTTTGGATTGCTGGTACTCCAAGGGTGACTGGGGCCAAGAAATACTGCATGTGTTTTTGTAGTTGTTTGGCCCAAGTAAATATCCAATTTGAACAACTAGGAGGTAGTTATTTCCTGTTGACTTGTTCCTTGTTGCTTCTGATACCTGATGAAAGCTTTCAATTCAGTTGGGCTATAATCAGGTGGTGCTATAGTGCACAAACCTGGAGTGGGGAAGACCTGAGTTCAAATTTGGCCATGTAGATTCACTTTGCCTCAGTTCATCTGTAAAATGGAGATAATGATAGCATCTCGTTCTCAGGGTTGTAGTGAGGCTCAAATGAGATGCTATTTGTAAAGTACTTAGCACAGTGCTATATGAACATTAGCTGTTAGTTGGATGTGGCCAATATGTTTCTGATACACCCAGATCATCACAGATGGTCCTTCATGTACTACATACACCTAAACCGGTGATGATGTTTGCAGGAATGAAGAAGAACGAAATCAAGAACTGACACCATTGTGGTAGGTTGGAGCTTTAAGCAACGTAGTGACCAACTGTGACTTCAGAGGACTGACGGTGAAGCACGTCCCCCTGAAAATAGAGAATGAGGCATACATTTCCATATCTGTCTGAGTGTTGATTTGTTTTATTTAACTGTAATACTTAACTGTATCTATTATAGGGGTGGGTACTCGGGAGAGGAGGTGGGATGGGGTAGGGTGGAGAATAGAGAATCATTGGGGACTGACAATCATATTGAAAAAAAGAACATGAATATAACATTTTTAAAAATCCTAATGGAAACCATTGGTTTAAAAGATTGACTTCAAAAGATTATTTCACTTGTGTTTAAAACTGCCTAAAGAGAGAGATCCCACTGCCTCTCTTGGAAGCTTTCCTTACCTTTCAAAAAAAGTTTCTCTACTACATGTCTATGCTGTCCTTTGTGGGTATTTAAAACAACAGATGTGATGCTCTCTGTGTTATAAATATTATGTCTCCTTAGTCTGATGTTAAAAGTTCACTCTCACTGCTGAAGGTACATTGCTGGTCATGGAGAGACACTCTCAGAAAGCGGCAATTCAAACTTCCTTTGTTGTATCTTCATATGATCATTTCCTCAGAGACTAAAGGATCCCTAACCAGAATGTTCTTTTCATTTCTTTTTTTTTTAATTTTAATCTGAACTTAGGAAATAAAACAACCATTTCCATAACATAATAGAATAGAAAAAAAGGTGATTGTACATGAACCTGCAAATCTATTATGTACTGCTTTTTAGATACTGTATTTACTTTCCATCAAAGTTGGCTTTAAAGTGAATGTTCTATTTTTCCATTTTGTTTCGAAACACAATCAGAGATAGATATAATCCCATGGGGGGAAGGGATGGAGAGAAAGGAGTAAAGGCCTTCTAGTGCACTGAAATGAAAACTGTTGGTAAGGAAGAAGTGATGAAGAGTTAGGTCCTTAGGAAGTGCTTCCTCTGTATTCACTCAGGGCCTGAATTTATTCTACCAGACTTTTAGCACTTCATATAAACATCTACCACCTTTCTATTTCCCTTTCTACCATCGAGGGTTTTCCTCCTATGCCTGGCATAGTCTTTTCAATGTTTTCAACTTCTCTCTTTTCCTTCTTTTTATCTCTATGTAAATCTTCCTCATATCAACTAAGCAACCACCATTTACAAGTGTCAGGTGGTATAATCGGTGTTTGGGATACAAGGACAAAAACGAAACAGTCACTGTCCTCAAGGAGATCTCCATCTATCTGGAAGAGGCATCATGTGTATACACACACACACACACACACACACCTGTGCGAATATATCTGCACACAGATTCATACAAATATACATATATACATCTCCTCATTGTTATTGTTCAGTCGTGTCTGACTCTTTGTGACTCCATGTGGGGTGTTCTTGGCAGAGATGCTGGACTGGTTCGCCATTTCCTTCTCTAACTCATTTTACAGATGAGGAACTGAGGCAAATTGGGTTAAGTGACTTGCCCAGGGTCATGTAGCTAGTGGGTGTCTGAGGCTAGATTTGAACTCAGATCCTCTTGACTCCAAGCCAAGTGCTCTATCCACTGAGATAACTTTACCTGCCTCTACTATACTCACACACACACACACACACACACAAACAAAATAGAAGGTGATTTGGTGAGGGAGGTCATCATTTTGGTGGGATCAGGAAAATCCACATGTAGAATGAGGCTTGATGGAAACCGAACACTCATAGAGGCAGATGTGACAGTCAATGAATGCAAGGGCTAGGAGCTGAGAGCTGGAGCATGAGGAACAATAAGGTGTAATGGTGGATGGACCTGGACCTAGGGTCAGGAAGACCTGAGTTCAGATTCAGCCTCCAATGCATACTAGCTGTATGACCCTGGGCAAGTCATTTAACCTCTCTTTGCCTGAGCTCCCACATCTGTAAGGTAGTGATAGCAATAGCACCTAGCTGCCAAGGTTGTTGTGAAAATCAAATGAGATATTTGTAAAGTACCTTGCAGACCTTAAACTATCATATAAGTCCTGGCTATTACTATGTGAAAGGCAATAATATAGAATAAGGCTGAAGAGGTAGGCTGGCTGGGAAGGGCTTTCAAAGCCAAAGAGAGAAGCTTATATTTGACCTGTGAAGTCAAAGAGATTTAGCTACTAGAGTTCCCTAACCAGGGAGTGATACGGCCAGACCTGCAATTTAGGAAAATCACTTTAGTAGCTATTTGAAGCTTGGGTTGGAAAGGAGAAGGACTTGAGGAAGAGAGACCAACGAATAGGCTATTGCAATGGTCCAGGTGATGGGCGATGAGGGTCTGGATTAGGATAGTGGCTGTATGTGTGGAGAGAAGGGGATGGAGGAGAAAGTTATTGTGGGGGCAGAAATGACAAGATCTGACTGGCCACATGGGGTGAGAGAGAGAGTACAGCACTGAGGATGTCACTTGCAAACTTGAGTGGGATGATGCTGGTGCTCTTAACAAAAATAAGGACATTTGGAAGAGAGTAGATTTAGGGAGGGCAGGAGAGAACTAAGAATGTAAGATCTTACTTTGACAGGAAGCACCGCATAGTGACCCATATTCAGCCAACATGGTGTGGTGTCAAGGCCCCTGGATTTGGAGTCAGAGGAATTGGGTTCTATTACCTGCTCCCCCTATGACTTTGAACAAGTCCTTCCACATCACTGGACCTGAGTTTCTTCGCTTATAAAACTAGGGAGTTGTACGGGTTAGTTTCATGTAGTTTAACTGAGGCCAGAGAGGTTCTGTGACAGATCTAAGGTTGTATAATCTTGGTCTCGAAACTCATCATAATTGTCCGCTGTTCCTGACAAATAATGGAAAACACTTATTTACGTATTATTTTAAATAGTATTTTGTTTTTCCAATTACATGTTAAGATAATTTTAAACATTCATTCTTTTTTTTTTTTTTGAGCAATTGGGGTTAAGTAACTTGCCCATGGTTACACGGCTAGTTTTTTTTGTGTGGGTGTTAAGTATCTGGAAGTTAAGAGGCTGGAACCAATCCTGGGTCCTCCCGACTCCAGGGCCGGCACTCTTACTCACTGTACCACCTGGCTGCCACTAACTTTCATTCTTTATAAAATTTTTAGTTCTAAATTTTCCTCCTTCCCTCCCTCTCCTTTTCCTCTCCCTAAAATGGAAAGAAATTTGATTTAGGTTATATGTCATGCAAAACATATTTCCATATTAGTCTTGTGAAAGAAGAAACAGAACAAAAGAAAAAAAACACACAAAAAAATGAAAAAGTGAAAATGGTATGTTTCAATCTGTATTCAGACTTTATCAGTTCTTTCTCTAGAGGGGGATAGCATTTTGATGGAAAGAACTTATTAAACATTGACTATGTGACAAGAAATACTATGCTATATGTTGGGGTTATAAATACAAAAGAATCACAGTTCTGGACCTCAAGGAACTTGCATTCCAACAGAGGGAGATAACACACAGAAGAGAGTGATAGATAGGGAAGGGTGTTTTGGTTTTGGAACCACAGTGATGATGTGTAGAACCCTAAATGAGTTGGCATATACTTTCTAGAAAAAATGTAGCATCGATGAGATTAGCTATTCTCAGAATGAGGAATAGAAGAGGGTATGGTGACATAGGTGGTTGGCAAGGAGATGTAATATGTAATATGAGCTGGGCTTCATATTAAGCACAACCCATAATGGAACGGCAATTAAGTAACTTTGGGAAGGTTGGTTTCCAAGGTCTTTTTCTATTCTGTGATCCTTAAATTGTAATCTAGTTCTATAAATGTTTTTATTCCATATTTTAAAAAAACTCCATACTTTTTTCAAATTGGTTACTCTGGGATATGGGCTTAACTTCAAGCAGGAGATAACTGCAGTGATCCAAGGAAAGAAATATTACTTATATGTTATCCTACAATATTTAATTCTCTAGAGGGGTGAAGAGGAGTAAGCCTAAGCAACTTAGCATAGTTAAAAGATAAAGCCATAATTTTGGACTCCATTCATTAAGAGAGAGCATTCTTTGTTTTCCTTTTTTTGGAGAGGGAATTAGGGTTAAGTGACTTGCTCAGGGTCACACAACTAGCATGTGTCATGTGTCTGGTTTGAGGTCACATTTGAACTCAGGTCTTCCTGACTCTAGGGCTGGTGCTGATTGTGTTGATTTCACTGCAGTGCTGATTTCACTGGTTACTGTGAAGAGGCCAATGGAGGGCAGTGGTAGAATGGCTAGTACCCAGTTTTCTATGACATTCTTTCTCTCTTGGCTACTGTGGATTCAATGCAACCTGGGCCTTGGGTCTCTAACAAGGGGAATTTAAATCCACCAGACAAAGAGGGAAGCAGTGAGAGCTGGGCGTTTTTTGATGGCTCTGCCCCTGCCTCTTCATGGTGAGGTCTACGACCTTAGGGTCTGGTGTAATCCATTCTGACCTATCAAACATTTGTGAAACATGCTACTCATACTGCTTCACCACCATTCATAGCCGCTGTCTTTTCTTTCTAGTGGGGAGGGGAGGTTGTTTGGGTACACAGGTTTCACTCTCCTTCTTCCCCATCCTTTATTCTCCCAAGGACTGAAATCTCAATCCTCATTCTTCTTTATCTCTCTGAAACATTCAGTAATGTCGATAACCTCCTATAATATACTCTTGCCTCTTTGGGGTACCATGACATCCCTTTTGCCTCCTGGTTCTTTCATCTGTCTGACCCCCTCCTCAGTCTCCTTTGCTGGTTATTTATTCATATCACACCCACTAATCATGGGTGTTCCCCAAGACTCTGTTCTGGCTATGCTTCTCTTTTTGATCTGTACTTTCTAGGTTGGTGAGAAAGTAGGTCTGGATATATAGATCAGAGAATCATCTACACAGAGATAATTGCATCCTTGAGAGCTAGTGGATGAAATCACCAAGAGAGATGGCGTGGGGTCCAGGGACATAGAAGACAGTTTACACCATCAGACCTTTAAAAAAATGCAAATAGAGAAAAGAAAGTTTCAACCAGAGCATGAGAAATTGAGATTAGATATTTGATGAAATTCCTGGGTCTACACATAGTGTTTTACTTTCTACAGACTTTCTACAGACATCTGTCTTTCTGCAATGATTTAAGTGAAACCCTTGCTTGTGAGGGAATGATGTATTTAGAGTAGTAGTCATTGGAATTGTACAGTTGGAAGCAATTTTAGAGATCGTTCATTCAAACCTCTTATTTTACAGACACAAAAAATGAGGCCAGAGTGTGAAATGATTTACCCTAAAGCAAAGAGTAAATTAGTAATGGAAATGGAATTAGGACCCTGGTCTTCTAACTTTCCTCCTGTACTGTTCATGACTTTGGGTCCTGCCAGTCTGTAATGGGAATGTAAATTTTTAAGATCTTCCCTGCCCCTAGGCTAAAGTACACCTGGAGCCTGTAGTGGGAGGCTTGTTTCTCAGGAGATACTTTGTGATTAGGCAGTGGGTCAAGAGGATTGTTACATTCTCTGACCCAGGAGAAGGCTATATAAACCCTGATGTGAGGCTTTGTTTTGGGGCTCACTTTGAGAAGTGTTGTGTGATTTGATCAGATGAGAGTCTGGGAAGCTGTTGAAAGCCCCCCAGCTTTGAAAAACCCAGATGTTGATGGTAACTGTGATTTGGTATGGATGTAATGGTAGGACAGTTTGAAACCTGTCTGCTTGATCTGTTTCTCTGTCTTGATAATTCTGTCTGTATATTCTGAAGTTTGGGGTGCTGACCTTTTCCCCCTAAACTAGGTAAACTATATATGTTTGACTGATTAAAGTAAGCTTGTTAACCCATTTTGAGTTGCTTTCCTTTAGCAAAGCAGATCTAAGAACCTGTGTTGGCAGCCACTCTCGGGATGCTGGGGTGCTTGCTGCTATACAGTCCCGTGGTACTTTGGCTATGTGAATATTTTGCTTTATTGGAGCCTCTCAACTGGTGATCTTTAAGAAATGGATCATGTTATCCATATATTTTGGGTCTCTTGAAATATTCGTCATACTTTTTTTTTCTTTTTGGAGGGCAATTGGGGTTAAGTGACTTGTCCAAAGTCACACGGCTAGTAAGTGTGTCAATTGTCTGAAGACAGATTTGAACTTAGGTCCTCCTGACTCCAGGGCCAGTTCTCTATTCACCGTGCCACCTAGCTGCCCCTTAGTCTTATACATTTGAGAATGGATATTTATTGCTTTGTACTGATTTCATAATAAAAATCCAGAATTATGATGTTAATAAAATTACATAAGTGGTATATGTCAGTTAAATATGTTCTTGTATACAATATGCTGGTATTGAATCTTATTCATCAGTCTTTAACTATCTCAACAAAAGAAAGAGATAGAGGAATTTATTGCTCTAATAAAGTTCTTATGTTTTTGAAAAAGATAACAGCTTGGTATCTTTCCCCTTGTTATCTATATCCTTTGGACCTGAAAATGCAAAGAAACTCAAATGATTAAAGGATTAGGCTATAGGTTCTAAAAGAGAAGTTCATGGGAATTAGAACAGAGAAAAGAAGGGGGGGACAGTATAATAATGCAAGGCTAATGATAAGAAAAATTGTAAAGTAGGCAAAGCTTATCCTTTCAACTCCTCTTTCTTCTTTCTCCTGCAGCTTCCCACCCACTTCTTCCATATTTCTTGTGGCCTATTACGGACTATTAGACAGCTCTTTTTCATACTTCAAAATTCTCTGTCCCTCCCTCCTCTCTTCCCTCCCAGGCAAAATTTTCATTCCTTTAGTGCCCTCAATTTAGCAAAATAGCTAAGTTGGACAAAGTAAAGAACCTTAAGGTGTAATTTACAAGGCAGTGTGGTCAGTTAAAGAATGGGCCCTGATCTGCTTTGGTAGAAGGACTTTCCTTATTGGGAGTTCCCTATACTAGTAGGATTGTGGGGTTGTCACAGATTTAGACCTGGAGGGGACTTCAGAGGCCATCGAGTATAACCCCTTCGTTTTAAAGATGAGGAAAATGAGGTTCAGATATATTAAGGGTCACATGACTAGTAAGCGCCTGAGGTGAGACTGGAATCTCAATTTCCCTGTCTTCCAGGTGAGTGCTCCATTTACTAAGCCATGCTGCTTCTCTATTAGAGTTCTGATTTAAAAAAAAAATCACAAATTTATAGCTTAATAAGTTATTGAGGATATTTGTATTTTTAACAGGCATTTGCATTTCAAAAGAGAATGCTTGGAGAGAGGACCTGAGTTCAAGCCTTGCCTCTGTCTCTACCCATGTGATCATGGATAAGTCATTTAACTTGGGCAAGTAACTCTGGCTTAGTTACTTCATTTATATATGAGAGAGTTGACCTAGATGGCCCCTGAGGCCCTTTCCAGCTCTGAGTCTATGAGCCTAAGAAAATCTTGAGGAATGCATTTTTAATGGAATTTTAGGCAGCACCTTGGGGGCTAAGGTCATATAGAGTGCCTGGTTCAGAGCCAAGAGCCCATCATTTTTATATCTTAAGTTGGGAATCATAAATCTAGATTCCATTTAAAAAAACCAGCTAGTTACTGAACCCTCTACCTTCAATTAGTTCATTAGTATGATGTCGCCTAGGGGAGAGGGCAGTTGCCACCTTTGATCAGTAGGTCTTACCTGCAATATTGTATAGTCAGGTGCAAACCTGGTGGCTGGAATATGTATCACCAGGCCTGCCCTGTCAGCAGATCTCCTGCTGACATCCAAGCACCAGCAAGAGTGAGGAATCCTGCTATTGACCTCAGAAAGAGGAGAATGCACATGGCCATTGTTGACTCCCAGCTGAGTGTTAATAATAACATTCAAAAACAGCAACTAGCTGACAACACAGCAAGGTTTTAAAAATGCTATTTTATGCATATATTTGTGTCTGTGCATATATGTGTATACATGCAGATGCATACATATATACACACGTATGTGCATGCATGTGTACCCGTACTTATCCATATGTGGGTATATATGTACATATGCATATTTCAAAGTCGCTGTTGCTGATATACTTGAGAGTGAATGATACTGTTAGAAGAGAGGTTCTTTACCAGGGATCTGTGGATAGATTTCAGAGGTTCTGTGCACTTGGATGCAGAAAAAAGTTATAGCTTTATTTTCACTCATCTCTAACTGAAATTGGGCATTCTTTTCAATTAGTAAGAAAGATTATTCTGAGAAGGAATCGATAGATTTCATGGCAACCAAAAAGGAGGTTTAAGAACCCCTAGGAGACACTTGGAAAGTTTCACTATTATTGGATGCTTCCTTCAAATGCTTTGGGTCATTTAGAAAGAAAGAGATGATTAATGACAAAGCATCCTTCTGAAAACCAAAAGACAAATGAGTGGGATGAAGTTGTGTATGCATTTATATGGTGGAAGGTGGACTGTATGATAAGTTTCATGTAGGATACCGTCAGCAAAACAGGTGGTCATGTAAACAAGCTCCATTTTCTGGTCCTCTGACTCTAGGCTAAAGGAACTCACTAAACTCCTTTGGATTATTGTTGATGGCATGATGCCTGTATTTTTGGGTTAACACATTAAGTTAGACATTTTAATGTTTTTGTGCAAGTTAGTTTATAAGAATTTTTCCAATCCAAAGGACACCTGGGAAACAGGTCAAGTAGTAGTCTTGTGCACATGCATGCACACACACATATGTGTGCACACACATATACGTATGCAATTTTATATGTATATATATGCATATATGTATACTTGTATATACCCTTATTACCTCCCTCATTAGAATGTTTGTATTTGTATCTCACAGTACCTGGCACATAGTAGGGACTTAATATAATAAATGCCTCTTGATTAATTGATACAAATCAGGCAAGTTTTGATAGGGGAAAGTGTGAAAAAATAGATATGGAGGAAGAGAAAGCTTGAGTAAGAGACTAGGCATCCTGGGAGTAGCATGAGGCAAGGCAAAGCAAGAAGCTTTTATTAATCATGTTCCAGGCACTGTGCTAAATTCTGGAGAACCAAGTACAGGCACAAAGACATTCTAAACCTTCAAGAAGCTTACATTCAAAGGGTCCAACAATTACATTCAACATAAAGACTGTTTCTGTGTTGGGGGGGAGAGGCGAGGTGAAAACCATCAGCTTTCGGGAAGGCTGGAAAGAAGCAGAGCCAGGAGAGGACAGAAGGTCGTCTCATTTGAGGCCCTCCCCAAAACAGAGCCCCCTGAAGGAATTCACAAATGGGACAAGGGGGCTGGCATGACAGAAGGATGATTTAGGGTGGGGAAGTTGAAGTGGGTCTGGGGTCTCCAAACTGAGAGAAGTTTCAAGGTGAGACTTTGACTGAGACAAAGTGCTTGAGCATCTGGGGCTGGAGGAGGTTGAAGCTACTGAAAGGTGGGAGGGCACGTGAACGATTTCTGCAGATCTTACAGTTTGCCAAGGGCTGTGTAGCACCTGATCTCCCCCAGACACATGCTTAGGAAGGAGGCAGCATCTCAAAAAACTTAATTAGACATGCAGTTGGTCATTGAATCTGAATTACAGATTAATCATAGACTTAGTCCTGTAAATTTGGCTGCTCAATTCAGGTGCAGTGTACCAAGCAGAGGCATAGAGCATAAGATGGCAAGGGAAATGGGAAACCACACACACAGAGACACATGCACAGACATAGCTACACACAGACAGACACAGAGACACACAGAGACATACACACAGACACAAACACATAGATAATACACAGATACACACAGACACATACACACATTGACAGATACACACACACAGACACACACACAGACACACATACATAGACAGATATATACACATAGACAGACACAATAGACACACAGACACACCCTATTCCCTTGAATGCTCTACCAGAAGGTCAATGTACCATCAGAGAAAATGCAAAGTACAAACAGGAAAACACCAAGGTTACCAGGACCATCACTATGGCTTTTCTTTGCATAACAGAACCCTACTTTGCCTGTCTTTCACTCATGAAAATACTCAAGAAAAGGCAGTTTGTTGTTAAGGAAAGGGAATCTGGTCTAGTGAGAAAAACTAGAATCAGAGGGCCTGGATTTGGACTGCATGATTCCTTATTAGAGCTGTATTCCTTGGCAAGAGTCTCAGGGTCTCAGTTTCCTCATTTGTAAAATGAAGGGGAACCTATGGACCAGATAATCTCTAATATTCTCTTTATCTTGAACTTCTTGAAACAATATCATTCTGGGGCCATTACCAAAATACCAGCAAACTTAAGTAATAGCACGATCGTTCTAGAAGACGTCCCTGCTACTCCCTTCCACCTTCATGGTTCAGCTGGAGTGCTTGAATTTCCAGGCTAAGCGACCAGTTCTACCTGTCAACTGTGTGTGTTTTTTTAAGAGTTGCTTGTTGCTGTGGGTACCTTCCAAACAACATGTCAATAGGAGAGTACTATTAATCCCCCACTCTGAAATGTGAATTTCAGACTTGTAAGCTTATCGCCAGTCTCCAGCAAATTTCTGAGCGGCTTATTAAAAATATAGGTTTTGAGTATTTCATGACTAAAAGTTAACATGAATTCACTTTGAACTCAGAACAATTTAATTCTGCAAATATTTATTAAAGTGCCTAGATAGGTTAAGTACTCTGCCTAGGAAGACAAAAGTAGAAAACAATCGCTCTCTTCTTGGAGTTTGCATGCTCCGTGAGGGATATGGTGTCTAAAAAGATTACATTAAAATTTAAAAACAACTAGTTGTGATATGTTATCTTGTGTGGCTAACTGTATCAGCTGTTTTGGCTTAAATCGTTTCTTTTTGTCACAAGAGAGGGAAAGTTTCAATATGGGGGGATAAAATGATTGTGATTGGAAGAAAAAAGGAACTAATAAAACACATTTAAAATTAAATTAAAAAAAAGAAAAATAAAGATAATTGGAGGAGGGAGACTGTACTAATAATCAGGGGAAAAGGCTTCATAGAGGAAATGGTACCTGAGTTGAATCTTGAAGGAAACTAAGAATTCTAACAGGTGGAGGGAGGTCAGGAGGTGTGCATTCTGGGAGTGGAGGAATGGCTGGTGGGAAGTTATGCTAATGGGACATGAAATGCTGATATTGGGGAATAGCAAAGAAGCCATTTTGTCTGGAATGAAGAGTATGGGAAGGGGAACAATATGAAATCAAGTCTGGAAAAGCCAGCCTTTGGCCAGACTGTGAAGGGTTTAAAATTCTAGGTTGAGAAGTTTTTATTTTCTCTTAGAGGCAATGGGGAAACACTGGCTATTTTTCAGCGGGGAAGTGGTGGGATCAGATCTGTGCTTTTGGAAGATTACTGAAGCATCAATGTGTTAGTTGTATAGGAGAAGGGGAGAGATTGGAAGTTGGGAGTTAAAAGTTAAATGAGAAGACTATAACAATAGAAAGCTGAGTGCCCAAATAGTGTGGTTGTCATGTGAGTATGGAAAAGGGGACATGATTGTGAGATGCTGTGGAGGTGGAATTGATAAGCCTTGTCAACTGGTTATACAGAGGGTAAGGAAGAAGGATGAGTCATGGATAACTTTGAGATGGCAAATCTGAATAAACTGGAAAATGATGGTACTTTCAATAGAAATAGAGATGTTTAGAAGAAGTGTGAGATTAGGGGAGAAAATAATTCAAATTTAGATCAATTGACCTTTGATGCCAGTGGGGCATTCAGGTGACTATGTCCAGGCAATAGACAATGTGAAAGGAGAATTCAGGAGAGATGTGAGGCTTGAAAATGTAGATTAGCAAGTCATCTGCACGGAATGATTATTGAATCCAGGGGAGCAGATGGAATTACCAAGAAGGAGAATGTAGGAAGAGAAGGAAACTTAGGAGGGAAACTTTCAGAGTGCCAGCAGTTAAAGTGTATACCAAAAGAGCCTGAGACAGCATGGTCAGACAGGTAGGAAGACAACCACAAGAGAACAGTAACATGGAAGCCAATGAAGGACAAAGTTTCCAAGAGAAGTGGGTGTTTGGCAGTGATAAAACTGAATAGAAGTCATTTCCATGAAAGGGTGATTAAAACTGATAGATGAAGAGAATACTATATTTGAGACATAATACATCTGAATTTGAGCATACCATTTGAAAAGTATCTCATCACCCCTTTTCTTGGACAAGATGGAGAAACATAGGTTAAGTGAAATGAATAAACATTTATTAAGCACCAATTATGTACCAAGCACTCAAAATATTTTTGCATGCATTCCCTCACTTGATCCTCACAACAATCTTGTGAGTTAGGCAAAATGATGATTCCCAAGTTGAGGAAACTGACGGAGACAAACGTTAAGTGACTTACACAGGATCACACAGCTAGTAAGTGTCTGAAGTTGGATTTAAACTCATGTCTTTATGACTCTAGGCCCAGCACTTTATCCATTGTGCCACCTAGTACCTCAAAGTGATGGTATACGTAAATTTTGAATTGGTTGAGTAAGTGTATAGAAAGAGTGAGGGTAAAGAAAACTGGCTCTGGGGCAGCTAGGTGGCACAGTGAATAGAGCACTGGCCCTGAAGTCAGGAGGACCTGAGTTCAAATCCCAGCTCAGACACTTAACACACATACACACTAAACTAGCCTTGTGACCTTGGGCAAGTCACTTAACCCTAATTGCCCTACCTTCCCCCTTCCAAAAAAAGCAAAAAAAGAAAAAAACTGGCTTTGAAATCAGAGGAGTTGGATTCAAATGTCACCTTTTATTCTTACCACCTGTATGACTTTGGGCAAGTTATTTAGTCTTCCTAAGCCTCAGTTTCTTCATCTGTAAAAGGAGGGGCCTGGACTAGTTGTCCTCTGATATCCCTTCCATCTCTAGATCAATAAGCCTATGAGTGTCAATTAATGTTATCAACATTAACCAGGAGTACAGTCTTTTGTGGAATGATACAAGGCTTTGTCCTCATCCCTGCTCTGTTTAGCATTTTCAAAGTCACCAATGACACAAAGCTGGGAGGAATAGTTAATATGCTCGTTGATGGAATTAGGACCTAAAAAGATTCTGACAAGCTGGAATGATGGGCCAAATCAAACAAGAGGAAATTTAATAGGGATAAATGTATAGTAGTTAATGTAATTTAGGTTAAGCATTTTGATTGCACAAGCATAAGATCTGTGACATGTGGCCATTTTTAATAGTTCATTCACATGTGAAAGACTTCGGAGTTTTAGCTAAGTGCAAGCTTCTTAAGAAATAACAGAGAGATGTGGATGTAAAAAATGCTAATGTTTCAACAGAATTATAGTGTGTAGAATGAGGGAGTCACCATCCCCCGGGCCAATCTAAGACCACATCTAGACAATTATTTTTAATATTGGGTCTTGAATTTTAAGAAGGACACTGGCAAGATGAAGTGTGCCCAAAAGAAGGCAAACAGAATGATGGGGGTACCTGAAAGCAGACAATCAGTTCAAGGATCTGGTAAGGTTTAGATAGAGGATGAGAACTTCCTGGACATGAACTCCAAGGAGAGATTAAGACCAATTGGAAGAAGTTAGAGAGAGGCAGATTTAAGTTTAATATATGGACACGAACAATTAAAGCTGTTCAAAAATAGACTGAATTGTTTTATGAGAAACTGAATTCTCCATCTTTGAAGGCCTTCTAGCTAAGACTGAAAGATCATTTGTTGGAGATGGAGAAAGGATTCATGTTTTGAGTAAGGGTGAGATTATATGGCCTCTAAAATTTTTTTAAATCCAAGGGGCACATAATTCTATGATTTGTAAGGCCTTAGTTGACTAGTTTGTTTGAATATTTTTTTGTTCAGACTTGTAAGACTAAGCGTATTTAAAACATAAAATAGAGTAATTTTATTTATAGCCTTATTTACTTTTAATGAGCATTCTTTTGAATCTGTATTTTTCCCTATCTGTAATTTATGTGATTTTTGTCTGATAGAACATCTGATATCTCACACATGAATTTTACTGTGACCTTAGTAGGAGTTTACACTTTTGGGATATTGTTACAGACTATGAGACCTGGTACAATGATCACTTGGACACCACGATCAAGTTAACATAAAGCTTATTTAAAAGGGATAACTGGTGACAGCTTGGAGATATATGTGGAGTACAATCTTTTTTGACCCTTATGGAGACAAATTTGAGATCTTAAGGCTTTGGAAGCTGTCACCAAGCTGGAATTTCATAAAGTCTAAGAAACTAATTAATGCCTTCCTAGGCTCTTGAAGTTTTAAAGGGGGCACTGAGACCCACCCCTCCAGGGAGGGATTGAATTGGTGGTGTGAAGACTATGCCACACAGCCTGGCTCTGTTCAGGAATTCCTAACTGCCTACCACAGATACCCATATATTACTTTGCTCATAAGATGGTGTGTGACCACGCTCCTTAACCAACAATCTGGTTACCTAATGTTCTGCACATCTGCAATGAAGTTTGAGGCATTCACGTTCTCCTAGAGTCTAACCATATAATAGTGAAAGTTCATTTATTGCTTAACAATTGGATTTCTAAACAGACATACAAGGAAGTCTAAATTCTGAGGGCCGGGCCAGTGAATTCAAAGCAGTCTATTGGGTGCCTTCTTAAGAAGAGTTTGCCAGAGTAGTACCAGATCCTAAACAATATCACATAGCTGTAATTAACAATCTGGTACTGGCTAAGAAATGAAAAGCAGATCAGTGGAACATAGCAGAAATACAATTTACAGCAGCAAATTAATATAGTAATTTTGTTTTTGACAAATGTAAAGATTTAAGTTTTGGGGATAAGAATGCATTGTATGGTAAAAATTGTTGGGAAAACTGGAAAGCAGTATGGCAGAAATTGGGCATAGAGCACTATCTTACACCATTTGCCAAAATAAGATCAAAATGGATACATGTCAGATAAAATGAGAGATATTACAATACAATTTGAAGAATGTGGAATATATTACCCACCAGACTTATGGATAGGCAAATAATATATGGGAGCAGTGTGAGGTGTACTGTGGATAATTTTGATTACATTAAATTTAAAAAGTTTTTTTAAAAAAATAAAATGAATGTAACCAAGATCAAGACGAAAACAGAAAATTGGGAATTGAAAAAAATTTTTGGTCGGGTTATTCAGGCTTCTTTTACCAGCTGCCACAGTACCAAACAATAATATTTTGAGGTAACTTTCAGTTGTCCAGGCAGATAAAGTATTTATTAAGCCTTTGCTATATTTCTGGCATTGCCAATAGCTAAAACGAAATTCAAGAAACATTTGTTAAGTTCTAGTTTTATTTTACAGGTTGCCATGGTAGATGCTGGTAATGCCCAGATGCATCCTTACCCTCAAAGAGTTTATAATCAGTAGGGGAATGAAACAAATATACAAAAATTGGCATGTGATAAATTCCTAAGACAGTTCATAGAAGGATGACTTCTAGCTTGAGAAGCTGGGCAAGTATTAGAGCTGGACCTAACTCCAGCACCCTGATAGTTCATGTTTGATGTTAGGACAAAAAAAGGTGATCAAGTCATTGAATGGTTTACCAAAATGAGGTTTATGTTGGCCTGACACAGCAAGGGTAGATTATAAGGATACAGAAACACTTATCTCTAGCTTAGGTAGTATCAACCTCCTTTATTTCTTTATGGAAACATCTGATCAGCAGCAGGTCATTAGGGCAGGGGATGGTGACTTCCACGGTCTCAGACCCTTGTGAAATTTGAGAGTTCACATGGCTGGGATTTTTCAAAAATTCCCTCAGGTGACCACAAAGCTGTTTTAAGGGAGCTGGGGCCAATCAGATCCTGGGGACAGCTTGTCTCATTTTAGGGAAAGCTAATCCCTGTTACTTTGGGCCAATGGCCTGAACTCTTTGGGGTCCCAGTTCTCACCTTCAAAATGCTCTGCATCTACGGTCCTATCTGATCCTCTGACTACATGATCTGTAAAGTGTCTCCCAGCTCTCAATCTATGATTCCATGAGCTTAATATTTCTTCCATGTGACAGAGACAGAGAAGGATGTTAGAGTCAGAAAGAATCAGAGAACCTTGGAGGCAGAGCAGTTTCGATTGATTGGTGATGTCTAAGGTGAGTAGCTAAAGGAGAGGAGAGATGAAGGTCATAGGAACGGAGGCACTGAGAAATCAGGGTGAAGGGCCTATCTATCTCACTTTCTCTTCAGGGGATGATGCAGGAATCACTGTAACTTTAATTTTTAATTGATCATTTCTATATTATACTCGTTCAGTCCAATCTAGTATCATAAGAAATAATTCATAGAATGCTCATAGATAACAATTACACTAACTTATCAATGTAAATCCTAGGAGTATTGGCAGAAAGTACTGTTATGGATATTTCCATATACCTCAACCTGAACAAAAAAAAAGGGAGAGAGATAAATAAATCCCATACCACAATATTTTAACAAATTGACTTCTAAAATAAAAATGAAAAAAAAATCATATCCTAGCTGAATATTAATCTTTGTGTCTTTTAGAGAGTTTCACATTAATCTTTAGAGTGAAATTCATAAGGCAGCCAAATAGAAGCTACACACATCAGCAGGGATGGCCAGAAATGAAAATGCTGCTTAAATCTTCAACAATATTCATCTTTGTTTCTAAAAGCTAATGTATTATGGTTATTGCCTTCTTTGCTTAGTCAGGGCTTTTTGACTGATGTTGCTAAGGAAGAAAGGAGTGCTCTAAGGAGAACAGGAAGTTTGATTTAGATGGCCTGGTGGAGAGTGTGCTCTACGTGGAGTTAGAAAGATCTCAGTGTGAATTCTGCCTCAGACACTCACTAGCTATGTGACCCTTTGCATGTCCTTTCACCTTTTTCAGTCCCAGCGACCTTATCTGCAAATGAAGATATAAATACCATCTGCCTGATGGGATTGTTGTGAGGACCAGATGAGATAACATATGTAAAGCACCTTTCAAATCTTAAAGTTATACACACAAATACATATACATGTGCTTATTATTATTACTATTATTAGACATAACCATCTACCCCAATCCTTGGCTTCTGTCTGCCTCTCCTACCAAATTCTGGTGTTGGCCTCAGCCCCATCTCTGTTTCCTTCTCCTTACACAAGACTCAATGAAGAATTTGGCACGGTCACCTGATGTGGTTCCAATAAGCCCCAATTGGATTTTGGCCATCACAAAGACGTCCTGTAAGAGCCCTCAATACATTGTTTATCTGGCTTTGTCTCCTGTTATGGTTCCGAGTCCTCTGAGGTATACACTGCCAAGCCCTGTGTGATTTATCACATGCTGGCTTTGTCTCTTGATGCTGCTCTGATAATCCAAGATCCTTCTGGCTTCTGCCTGTCCTGGTGAGACCATTCTTTAAGCACACAAAAACTTTTAGCTGCCTACCTTATATTTAACTTTCTTATGTTTACCGTATTTTAAAATTTATATTATATTTATTCGGTGTAGACAAACATACATGCTGCCTCTCCTGATAGAATGTAACTTCCTTGATAGGAATAACTTCATTTTTTGGCTTTGTATTCTCAGTGCCTGCCACATAGCATGCATTTAGTAAATGTTTATCACTGGTCATATAATCATCGGGATTAAAGGCTTTTTGGTGACAGGTGATGAGAAGAACTGGACTGGACTGGACTGCCTGATAAGATATAATGTCTGGGTATCTGGGTAGAGCATCAAGCCAAATTGACAGCACCCAGGAATGTCATAGCCCAAATCTAGACCTTCCAAGCAAAAGGAAAAATACTTCAAGCAGACAGAAGAAAAATTAAAATACCAAGGAACCATAATCAAGGTCGCTTAAGATCATTACATCTCCTATAAAGAAGAGAAACTCTTGGAAAATAATATTACAAAAGGCAAAAAATAATGAGTTACAACCAAGAATAACTTATCCTGCAAAAGTGAGTATAATTTTACAGAGGAAATATATGAACTTTTTATAGAATAAAGGACCTTTAGGCATTCTTCATGAAAAGACTAAAGATGGTTAAAATGCAAACACAGGGAGATGAGAGGAAACAAGAAAAGTGAAAAACAAACAAACAAACATACATACAAACAAACAAAAACATTTGAGCGATTAGAAGCAGCCAAATGTTGGTAAAGTGCTTACATTCTATTAGGGTTCCTTCAGAATCCTAATGTTTTCAAGGGTGAAAAGGAAGGAGTAAAGAAAGACACAAAGTAAAGAAAAACTGGGGGGGGTGCATAGTTTTGTCTTATCTTTTTATTTTCAAGAGACAAAAGATAAGGGAGTGGAAAAAGAATACACTGGGAAAGAAATGAAGAAGGGGAACTTACTATTTCTAATTTGGAGTAAGAAAAAGAGTATGTAAACATGGAAGGAGTGAACCAGGCATCTCATGAATCTCATGAACTAAACAAAGGAGGGTTGAATATACACACAAAGATTGTGTAGTAGAAGTACATAAAACTCAAATAGGGGAACAGATAGGGACAAAAGAGGAGGGAAATTTAAGAGGGAGGGTATAGTCAAGGAGGATCATAATCATAAGGAAAACAAAAACTTTTAAGAGAGTGAATTTTCTAAAATGAGAGTGAATTAAAAGGAGAGAAATAAAGTTTAAAAACTAGTAAATGGAGTCTCAGCAAGGCAAAAGAATAAGGGGCAGAAGAGAGGAATAAACCATTTCAATTATAAATTGCTAGTGTTAATTACATCCCATATTTTTCACCATCACCTCTGTTGGGAGTGGAGCAAAAAAATGATAAAAAGTTTAGGAGGACGTGATAGAGGGAAAAACACAATGAATGTGAATGGACGACACATAAAATGGAGGAGGGTAGCAGAATGGATTAGACAGGTACAAGAAATATGCCTGAAACCTAAATATTCATAGAGTTGAAATGAGAGGTTGGAGTAGAATTTTCTATGCCCTAAGTGAACTCAAAAAAATATATAACAATCATGATCTTAGACAAGACAATGACAAAAATACACATGGTTAAGAGAGATAAGTAGAGAAACGACATTATAATTTAAGAGATAATGGATAATGAAATAACATAAAAATTTACATATGTGGAATGAATGGAATAGAATCTCTGGAAAGCATCTATTTAAAACATCTAATCAAATACAGAGGAAAAGAAGATGATGGAATAGAAGGAAGTAATGCAACTGAGATCCCTTCCAAAACTTTTCCAAATAGATCTGCAAAATATATCAAACCAATCCTGTAAAGATATCCAGAAAAAGGTACAGTTAGTCCTTTGTCTCCTACAGGTCAGCATAAGGAAACAGAGAGGTCTGCAGACAATGGGAATGTAGAGTTAGGGCAGGAGCATGTGACTTGTAGAACACTCCAATACCCAGGGAGAGGCTGCACACAATCACAAAGGAAAGTCCCAGACCCATATGGGAACACCCCTAGATCTATACTGGGGCACTGGAATGGGAACAGGTGCCAACTGGCAACTTTGTTGCCTACTACCCAATCCTGGATTGCAGGTCCAGTGCAGAGGAAGAAAAGAGGACCGATGCATAGAATGGGAGTGGTTTTGCCTTTCCCAGGTGGCCCTGGGAACATGCCTTAGAAGCCAGCTGCAACAGTAGGATGGTTCAGAGCCTAAACTCAGAGCAGGGTCTCACTTCCAGCAAATAGTCCAGCCTACAGACAAATAGCGAAGGTAGGACGTACAGGCCAAAGGGGAGTCTTTGGTTCTGATTTGAAGATGGAACTTTTTAATTGGCTAATAGAGAGAGGAGTCTAATGGTAGCAGGCTCTGGTATAGATCCAAACCTAGGTCATGAACTTGCAGAGCTCAGACCAAGGGGTCAGCAATCAGATTTTGCCCTGGAGAGCACTGAAAGCTTTCAAGTCCATAGCCTGGCCCTGAAATCCTGGAATAAAACAATGCCCGATATTCCAAGAAAGCAGCAACAGGACCATTTAATGTATATTTTAAACTCTTGTTTCATCTCTTCCTGGCATTCTGGGTGAATCTGTGCCTAAACTTTGCTTATAGATATTTTGGAGATGTTGTCTTCTGGATCTGTGTCATAAACTTCTCTGTTACCATAAGTAACTTTTTATGGTGGGATTCATTTTTGTTTGCTCATCCTTCTAGCTTTCTTTCTGTCTTCAGTCTTGATGTTAGTCATATCAGGGGTCATGAAGGGAGTACCATTACACAAAGCCTGGGAATGATTCTGTTATATTTTGATGATCTTAAAGAAAAGAATGTAAAGAGAAGGGGAAAGGAATATATTGTTGGAGGAGGGGGGAGAAGGGAGAGGAAGGGTTGGGAAAATTATCTCCATCATGAGGCTACACAAACAGGGAGGAGGGAGTAGAAGTGACTGACGCTTGAAACTTAGTCTTATCTGAGCTAGTCAAATGAAGGAATAACACATGCAGAAATATATTTCATTCAACAGGAAAATAGGAAGGAAAGGGGAAAAAAGAGGGAGGGGAAATTAGAGAAAGGGCAGATTAAGGAAAGGATTAATCCTAGGCAAAAAAAACTCCGAAAATGTAGAAAAATATTTATATCTATTTTGGAGTGGCAAAGAAATGGGGATATGAGGGAGGGCCCATAAATTGAGGAATGAATGAACTAGTTATGGTATATAAATGTGATGGAATACTATTGTGCGAAACTCTTATCAGCATAATGACCAACTAGAAGTACAGAGGACTAATGATGAAACATGATACCTGCCTCTTAAAAGAGAAATGAAGAACTGAGAATGCAGAATTAGACTTCTTTTAAAAACATGGTCAATGTGGAAATTTGTTTTGATTGTCTGCTTTTTTAAAATGGGCTTTGTTTTTCTCATATTCTTAGTTGGGGGGAGGGGTCAGCATGGGAAATGTGAAAAAATGGATCTTAGCCAATTTAAGTAAATTAAATATTAAAAAACAAAACAAAACAAAATACAGATACAAATAAAAAGTCTAATAGTTAGGACTTCACAAAACCCTTTATAGACCTTGACAAATTTAATGACCTCCAAACAAACAAGAAAGATCTGAATAGAATTTTAGAAAATTTAGATATGATAGCTCTCTAGCAATTACTGAATGGAAATGAAAAGGTGTACACATATTTCTCAGCTGTGTCTGGCACCTTTTCAAAAACTGACCATGTCTTAGAGCATTAAAATTTCTTAAACAAAAGTAGAAAAGCAGAACTATTGAGCACGTCCTTTAGTGATCATAATACAATAAATTATAATTAATAAACAGTCTTGAAAGAAAGGATTCAAACTAATAGGGAGGCTAAATGATATAGTTCTAAAAAAAAGTGGATCAAAGAACAAATTGAAACAAAAATTATCATCTAAGGAAAGAACAGTGAAACAATATACCAAAACATTTGGGATGCATACAAAGCTGTCCTTAGGGGAAAAATTTACATTTCTAAAAACTTTCATTAACAAAAGAAAGATCATGTTAAAAAAAAAGAAAGATTACAGTTGCTGAATTTAGCATGCAAGTAAAAAAATCTAGAAAGCAATGAATCAAAGCACTCCAATGAGACATGCAAAAAAGAAAATTCTGAAAATCAAAAGAATTCAACAAAACTGAAAATGAAAAATCCCATTTAATTGATACCTAAAATTAGGATCTAAATTTTTGAAAAAAGATAAATCATTGGTTAATTTGATTGATAAAAGAAAGTCAAATTGCTAAAATAAAAAAATTAAAAAGGGAGAATTTGCAATAAATGAAAGGAAATAAAAGAAATTATTAGCATCTATTTTGCTTAATTTTATACCAACAAAATGAATAATTTATATGAACTTAATAAACATTTGCAAAAAACATAAAATACCCAGATTAACAGAACAAGAAATAGAGAATATAAATATCCCAATCTCAAAAAAGAAATTGAACAAGCCATAAAAAAACTCTCCAAAAAAGAAAATCCCTTGACTAGACTATTTACAAGAGAATTATTTCAAACATTAAAAGAAAACTAGTTTCAATATTATTTAAATTATTTGTAAAAATAAAGTTCTCATCAGCTCCTATAAATTCAGTCATCTCTGTACTTTTGATTCTCTGATCTACTTATTCAGTTTTAACCTTTCTGCTTACCTCCACGCTCACATCATCAACGGTTCACTGGATGTCTTGAATTGGATGTCCCATAAACATCCCAAACTCAATATCCTCCAAACTGAGCTCCCTACCTTTCCCACAAAATGTTCCCTCATTCCAAACTGTCCTATTACTCTCAGTTACCCCAACTTACAATCTCTGACATTCAAATCCCTTTAATGACCTTACCCCAACCCCAACACATTTCCAATCTTGTTAGTCCTTATCTCCCTTCCTCTCCACCATACTGGACAGTCCAGTGATGCTGACTTCCTTGCTATTCTTCTCACAAGTCACTACAGATATTTTTGTTGGCTCTCTCCAATGGCCAGAACACTCCTTTTTTATTTTTTTCTCACCTCCCCCCCCTTTTTTAAAGCACTTGGGGTTAAGTAACTTGCCCAAGGTTACACAGCCAGTTTTTTTGTGTGGGTGTTAAGTATCAGAGGCCGGAACCAATCCTGGGTCCTCCTGACTCTGGGGCCAGCACTCTTATTCACTGCACCACCTGGCTGCCCCGCTTTTCTCCCCTTTTTTGCTTCTCTGGCTTTCTTCAATTCATAGCTAAAATCCCACTTTTTACAGGAAACCTTTTCCCCTATTGATCATTTCAAATTTATCCAGTATGTAACTTATACCTACATGAGCGTTTGCATGTTGTCTCCCCACTAGGCTGAGTTCCTTGAGATCAAGGACTATCTTGTTCCTTTCTTAGTATATAGCACTTAGTTCAGTTCTTAGCACATAGGAGATATTTTATACATATTTACTAACTGATTGATTTCTTCAAAAGTCTTAACTAAGGAGAGAGAAAACAGGGAGAGAAATCTATAGACTGAGACCCTGGATGAATGTCAATGCAAAAATCTTGAACAAAATGTTAGTGAGGAGGCTATAGCAACATATTAAGAGATTATGTGATATGACCAGAGTGGGCTTATATCAGGAATATAGGATTGGTTCAACATTTGGAAAAATAGAAGCATAACATACTATATTAGTAATGAAATAAATAAAAGTCACATGGTTATATCAATAGATGCAGAAAAAGATTTTTGTCAAAACAATATCCATTTATGCTAAAAACATTAAGAAATATTGGAATAAATGGATCTTTCTTTAATATGATAAATAGCACCTAACTAAAACCAAGAATGAGAATTATTCATAATAGAGAAATACTAGAATTCTTTTCAATAATGTAAATGGTAAGCATGGATGTTTATTGGCACCATTGTTATTTGACATTGTTATAGAAATGCTAGTTATAGGGGCATCTAGGTGGTGCAGTGAATATAGCACTGGCCCTGGAGTCAGGAGGACCTGAGTTCAAATCTGACCTCAGACAATTGACACACCAGCTGTGTGACCTTAGGCAAGTCACTTAACCCTGAATGCTCTGACTTCCCTCCTCCCCCCAAAAAAGGCATGCTAACTATAGTTATTTGATAAGAAAAAATATGTGAGGGAGTAAACATGGGCAAAAATATATAAAATAATTGTTTTTTGCAGATGATATGATGGTATAGAGAATCCTAGATAAAATAATTAAAATTATTTGAAATAATTATTAAGTTCAGTAAAGTAGTAGGACTTAAGCTCACAAAGAATTTCTGTATATTACCACCAAATCCCAGCAGGAAGAGATTGAAATAAATTCCATCCAAATAACTACAGAATGTATAAAATATCTGAGATTACTTTTACCAAGACATAGGAATTATATTATTAAAACTATAAAATATTTTCAGAGAACTAAAGGAAGACAAGTAATTATAGATTAATTTATTATGTTTGGGCCTTATTAGTATAATAAAATGACAATAACATCTAATTAAATTTATTGACTTAGTGCCACTTTAATCAAACTACCAAAGTGTTACTTTATAGAAGTAGGAAAAGCAATGACAAAATTCATCTGGAGGAACAAAAGGTCAAGATTCTTAAGAGAAATAAAGAAAAAAAGAGGAGGGAGGAAAAGGGCCTAACAGTATCACTTCTCAAACTATCATACAAGTAATAATTATCAAAACTATTTGATACTAGTTAAGAAAATATCAAAGGCAGCTAGGTGGTACAGTGGATAGAGTACTGGATCTGGAGTTCAAATCCAGTTTCAGACACTTACCAGTTGTTTGACCCTGGGTAAGTCACTTAACCTTGTTTGCCTCAGTTTCTCATCTGTAAAATGATCTAGAGAAGGGAATGTCAAACCATTTCAGTATCTTTGCCAAGAAAGTCCCAAATGAGATCACAAAAAGTCAGACATGACTAAACAACAACAACAAAAAAATCAAAGATATCAATGGAACAAATAATTTCTACAAAACCCAGAGGTAACTGAGCATTGCACAATCTTTAAAAAAGTATATGAACTATTGGGGTAAAGAACTCATTATTCAATGTAAACTGCAGGAAAATTGGAATTCTGTCTGGTAGAAATTAGGCTAAGAGAGCAACATCTTGCCATATAAAACAATAAGCTGCAAATGTATATATGATCAATATACAAATCATTCATACACTAATTAGAGACGGGAAGGGTATACCTTTCACATGTATGGATAGGTGGAAAGCCTGATTAAATATAGGATAGACATGATCATAGTAAAATGGACAATTGTGATTACATAAAATTTTGAAGTTTTTGCACAGACAAAATCAATGTAATTAGAAGGACAATTAGAAGGTTTCCAGAAAATTGGGGGAAAAATCTTTTTTTTTAAAGCCAATTTATCTAAGGTATAGAGGGAAATGATATAAATATAAGAATAAGAGCCATTCCCCAGAAGATAAATGCTCAGAAGTGTTATTGGTGGGCCAAAGGGTGTGCACAGTATAATGACTATCCAAAATACTTTCTAAAACAGTTGAACAGATTCAAGCCCCACCAACAGTTCATTTCTGTACCTGTCCTTCCAAAAATCTTCCAACAATCTCCATTTTTCACTTTTGTCATATTTGCCAATCTGATAGGTGTGAAGTAGAACCTCAAAGTTGTTTTGATTTGCATTTCTCTTATTTGTGATTGGGAATATTTTTAGCACATGGTTGTTGACAGCTTATTTTTCTTCTTTTAAAAACTGTCTGGTCATATAATTTGATCTTTATATATATTTTTTCATTCGAACCTCACAACAACCATGTGAAGTAGGTCCTTTGGGTATTATAGAAGCCCCCAACCACACTGACTCATATTCGTAAAATTTCTTTCAGCCTTAAGTTCCCTCCAGTATCACTTGAGGGAGAACAAGAAAGTAGGTGTAATGTTTGTGAAATTCTGATGCCTCACTTCCTGTTCTGATGTCAACACATCATTCTAAACTTGCAAATAACTCTTCCAGCACCCCACCCCTTGTCTGACACCCCAACCCACACATACATAACACAATTCATTTAGCACCAAAAAGAATTCAGGCTAGGGATGAAAATAATTGAAAAGAATCATGTTTGCTAGGACCTAGAACAATTTCACCTCTGGCATCTTTGGAATAAATTAGATTTCTCAAGGTTATTCCTGGAATCAGTATGCTTTCTGGACCTAACCTAGTCTATAGTAATAGGAGTCAGAGTTTCCTTAAGGCTTCAAAGTTAGGATTATCAAATAGCCACTGATTTTCATTTTATTATTTTCTGGAATGAAAATGATCATGATTTTTTTTCTATTTTCTGAACTAATAATAGCACTCACTGATTTAGTCCTTTCTAGATTATGATTTAAAATAATGCATCCCTGACTAGTCTTCCAGATGTTTTTAAATCTACCTTTCTTTTATCCAATTTCTTCTAAGCAAATCCCCTTTTATTGTCTTGGAGTATCGTTTCATATCTTTGGAAAGGGAAATGGCTTCATCACAATCTTTACATTTTAAGCCATTCCCAGGCTCTTTAGAGAATGTTTTTTAAAACCAGGGCAACTATTTTGGGTGATATTCTTCTTAAACTATTCATTCCTACTCTTTCCTGATACCATTTCACTTAGGTCCTCTGTTTTCTTTAGAATTGGCAACTTCTTTACTTTTTAAAATGGATATATATTATCACTGAGATTTTCAGTCCTCTTTTAGATCATTAGCCTTCCAGCATTCATCTAGACGTTTTCTTGGACCTGAATTCTTGGCCTTTTATTCCATTTTAAATTTCAGAATCAGAATAGCTAAATCAACTTGAACCAATTTTGCAATTAAAATGTCATATGAATAGAATAAATTCCTTTAGGTCACATACTGTCTTTTGCCTCTTTTTGTATATGCAGTGCTTAGTGTGACGGCTGGTCCATAGTAAGCTCTTAATATAGGCTTATTGATTGATTGATTGGAATAGAAAATTATGTGATGAATTTGAGGAAAAAAAACAAAGATCAGAATATGAAAAAGAATATTATAGCAGGTTAGGGCACTTTTGGTAATGACAAGTGGGTTGAAAAGAGGCTAGTTAGTGGAAAATCACTTGACTATGTACTTAACGTAGGAGAATTCTATGCTAATATTTCTTTGGTCCTGATATCAAGGAAAGAAAATGGTGGCCTTTAAGGATGGGGTCGTACTGGTGTTCATGGCATTTGGATCTGCCAGTTAGCATTAATTCAGGTTTGATCCTTTGCTTGTTTTCACTTGTTTTTCTTCTTCTTATCCTTTCCATTTCTCAGAAACTGAAATAGAACTACTTTTATAAAGTAGATAATAGTAGTTATTTTAAAGATTGAATGCTCACATTGATTTCTGAATTTGAACTGGCTTCTCCAAAGTGGAATAGCAAGAAGACCTGGATTTTAGCAATTTTTTTTGCTTTTTCATTGTCTTGGAGAGATATAGCACATTTACAGATATGACATACACAAAATAAATTCACAGTGATTTGGGGGAAGGAAGACCAGCAACTCAAGGCATCAGGAAGAGTCTCTTGAAAGAGGAGGAGAGAATATGGAATGATTCTGAGGTGATTTGCCCTCCTTATCCACTAATAGCAATGTATTAATGTCACTGCCTTGCTAAAGAGCTTCCATTGTTCCTTAGGACAAAATACAAACAAATGCTTGGCATTTAAAACCCTGCTGTCTTTCCAAAGTGATTACATATTCCTCTCCCTCACATACTCTGTACTCCAGTTATTCTGGCCAACTTGCTATTTCCCACATACTGCATTCAGTCTCCGGCCTTCATGTTTTTGTCCAGATTTTCCCCTGCCTGAGATACTCTCCCTAGATATTCTTAGGTAGGCAGGGGGCACAGTGAATAGAGTGGTGGGCCTTGAATCGTGAAGATCTGAGATAAATCCAGTTTCAGACACTTACTAGGTGTGTGACCTTGGGCAAGCCAATTAACCTCTGTTTGCCTCAGTTTCTAAATCTGTAAAATGGGGATAATAGTAGTATCTACCTCCCAGGGCTATGAGGACCAAGTGAGATAATATTTATAAAGCACTTAGCACAATGCCTGATACATAGTAGGCACTATATAAATACTAGCTATTTTTATTCTTATCCCTCCCCACTTCCATCTCTTGGAACTCCCACCTTCTTTAAAATGAAATGGTACACTGGTTGACTCTACCTTTTCATATCCCAATCAATCTTCATCCCTTTGTAATCTAGCTTCCATCCCTACCATTTGATGGAAACTGCTTTCTTTAAAGTCACCAAGGATTTCTTTATTTATAATTTTTTCTTAGTTTTTATTCTTCTTGATTTCTTTGCAGTAGAGTACAGAGAAAGGACATTGCCTGGAGATGGAGGAACTGGGTTCAAATTTCAATCTAATATTTGTGTGACCTTGGGACAAGTCACTGAACCTCCATGGGCTTCAGTTTTCTCCTCTGTAAAATGAAGGTGATGGTTTAGAAGAACTGTGAAGTCCCTTTCATCTTTAGAGCTACAATCATCCAAATTTCAGCTTCTGTGGGAGAAAGGAGAGATTGAAGAAAGGACTTTTACCAAATAAGGAGGAGGAACTTATCTACAAGACTCAGAAGGATTTGAATTAGTGAATGTCATAGGTTGAATTTGGGGAGGAGTAATTTGACAAAATTTGGGAGAAATTGAAGAAAATCTGAAGGAGAACAATCCCCATGTCCAGGTCCAGATCCTATTTCCATGATTTAAGAGATGCAAGATCAAGGATAATCAAGGGAGATATAAAAGGCAAAATGGGAATTAGAGAGAACTTAAATAGGGGAGTTAATGAAGAACAAAGGTGAGGTAGCTGTCAAGTCAAGAAAAGGCAAGGGATATAAGAAAAAGCTAAGTGGAAAAAACAGGGTCAAATCAATTGATAGAGCAGATTAATTTGTGGGATGAATTGGCTGAAAATATTTTAATATTTTAAAATTAGGAATTGTCTGTAAAAACTTTTTAACAAGTGCTTAGGGTTGAGGTATTCAAAGAAACAAGACTAAAAATCTCAAAGGGAAATTATGCAGTGACTTGCATTGAAAGATGTAATAGTTGTACTTTTGCCACAGCTGAAGTCTATGTAGGCTGATTTCCCTCCTGGAGGATGTGGTGAAGAGACTAAAAGAATGTCTCTATATACTCTATCAATCAATTAACATATTGTAGCAGCAAGCACTTTAGCATAACCAGGATGGCTGCTAGCACAGATTGTTTGATCTGTTTTTCTAAGGGAAAGCAACTCAAAAGCAGTTAACAATCTTACTTTAATCAAACATATATTCTTTACCTAGTTTGGGGGGAAAAGTCAGCACCCTAAACTTCAGGGAAAATACAAACAGATGTTGCAAGCAGACAAAAAAATACAGACAGAGAAAATAACACAATTCAACAGACCAACAGACAGGGCTTCTAGCTGTCTGATCATTACATACCTACATAGCTAGTTACCAGAGTGAGAAGCACCAACATCTGGGTTTTCGAAGCCAGGGGGCTCAATGGCTGCTCAGAGTCTCATCTGGCCAAATCACACAACTCTTCCCATAAGTGAGCCCTAAAGCAAAACCTCACCTCAGGGAATATATATAGCCTTCTCCAGGTTCAGAGAACATCACAATCTTTGTTACCCACTGCCTAATTACAAAGTAACAAAAGGTATGTCCTTTTCTGAAAAACAAGCCTCCCCTATGCAAGTTTCTCTCTCCCAGTGAGGCCCATTAAGGAGCAGGAAAGATCTTCAAATTTCCTAGGTCTGTTAAGGGACAGGAAAGATCTTCACATTCCCTTACCATTACACACATATTAAGCACTTACTATGTGCCAGGTTTGTGCCAAATGATGGTGATAAAAAAGAGGCAAAAGGCAGTTCCTCCCCCAAAGGAGCCCACAATCTAATGGAGGAGATAATATGCAAACAAGTAGATACCAAAAAAAAGTTATATACAGGATACATAGGAAATAATTAAAAGAGGGGTGGCACTAGGATTAAGAGGAGTTGGAAAAGGTTTCCTGTACAAAATGAGATTTTTAGTTGGAACTTAGAGGAAGCAGGGGAAGTTAATGAACAAAATTGAGGAGAGAAAACATTCAGGCATGGGGGATACTCAGTAAAAATGTCTGGCATGGAGAAATGAAGTGTTTTGTTCTTAGAACAGCCTGGAGATCAGTGTCACTAAATCAAAGTGTAAGTTTTGAGGAGTAAGGGATAAGAAGACTGGCTAAGTAGGAGGGGTTAAATTATGAGGGGCTTTAAATGCCAGAGGATTTTATCATTGATCCTGGAGGCAATAGGAGTCACTGGAGTTTATTGAGTTGCGGGGGTGGGGGTGGGGGTGAGATGGTAGGATCTGCACTTTAAGGAAAATCACTTTGGTGGCTCAATGGAAGATAGATTGGAGTTGTTAGGTTGTTAGGGAGGCTGACAGGTTCTGAAAGGAATGAGAAACCTTCGGTGAGGAAAAAATAAGAGTCCTGAGGTAGAGAATGGGAGACTAGATTATATGGAATAAACATACCTAGCCTTCCTCTTGTTTTCTCCTAGTATATCCTTTCCACTTTCCTCCTTTTTCTATTTGCTTTCAGCATTATCGAAACATAATGAAACCACTTCAATATCTTCTGTTTCATCTGACTATCTCAATGACCACAAACTTTTGACATAGTACAACACTTATTTTTGTCGAAAACAAAACTAAACAAAGGAGAAAACAGGAATAAATGGATCTTTCCTTAACATGATGAGTATCTGTAATGGGAATGCAAATTTGGAAGATCTTCCCTGCCCCTAGGCTAAAATGCACCTGAAGCCTGGGGAGGGAGGCTTGTTTTTCAGTATTGGCCAGTGAGTCAATAAGGTTGTTACATTCTCTGAGCCAGGAGAAGGCTATATAAGCCCTGATGTGTAGCTTTGTTTTGGGACTCACTTTGAGAAGTGTTCTGTGATTTGATCTGAATTCTGGGAAGCCGTTGTTGAGAGTCCCCCGGCTTTGAAAAACCCAGATGTGGAAACCCAGATGTTGACTGGGTATGGATGTAATGGTTGGACAGTTTGGAAAGCTGTCTACTTGATCTGTTAATGTCTTGATAATTCTGTCTGTATACTTTGAAGTTCAGGGTGCTGACCTATTTCCCCTGAACAAGGTAAACGATATATGGTCTGACTGATTAAAGTAAGCTTGTTAACCCATTTTGAGTTGCTTTCCTTTAACAAAGCAGATCCAAGAATCTGTATTGGCAGACACCCTGGAGATGCTGGGGTGCTTGCCGCTACAGTATCTCAAATCAAGAGCAGTATTAGATGTAACAGAGATGAATTGAAATCTTTTCCAATAAGATTGAGGTGAAATGAGGATGTCCATTGTTAACACTTGTCTGACATAATAATACAAATACTGGCATTATCAATAACATGAAGTTGAATGCAATTTCAGGAATAAGCATAGGTAAAGATGAAAAAAAATCACTTTTTTCAGACAGTATGATGGCATATTTAAGGTACTCTAGAGAATCACTAAAATTAATTGAAATAATTAACAACTTCAGCAAAATTGCAGAATATAAAACAAATCCACAGAAATCACCAGCACTTCTTTATAATATCAATAAAACATAGCAGAAAGAGATAGTAAGAGAGATTCCATTTAAAATAACTCTAGAATGTATAAAATACTTGGGGGTCTATTTAGCAAGATAACACAAGAATTATATAAATACAACCACAAAACACTGTCTACAGAATTAAAGACAACTAAATAATTAGAGAACTATTAATTGCTCATAGGTAAGCAAAGTTATTATAGTAAGGATGACAATATTATCTTAATTAATTCACTTAGTGCCATACCAATACAATTACCAAAGGAGTATTTTATAGAATTAGGAAAAATATTAACAAAACTCACGTAGAGTTATAAATAGTTGAGAATATAAAGAGAAATAATGAATAAAAATGAGAAAAGGGGGACCTATCAGTACCAGATTTCAAACAAAGCAGTGATTCCTGAAACAATTTGCCACTGGTTAAAAAAATGGAGAGATCAATCAGTGGAATAGATTAAGTTTACAACATACAGAAACAAATGTATTTAGTAGCCTAATATTTGACAAACATAAAGATCCCAGCTACTGGCATAAGAGCTCACCATCTGATTAAAAAAAATGTACTGGGAAAATTGAAACTGAATATGGAAGAAATTAGGTTTAGATCAACACACCAGACTTTATGTCTAGATAAGCCCCAAATGGATTTGTGACCTATATATAAGAAGTCACATCATAAACAAATTAGGGAAACAAGGAAGAAAATACCTATCTGGCTTAGGGACAGAGGAAAAGTTCATGACCAAACAAAAGATAAAGAGGATCACAGGAGATAATATGGAGATTCTTTTGGTTACATAAAATTTAAAAAGTTTTCATACAAACAAAACCAATGCAACAAAGAGTACAAGGGGAAAACAATTGAGTGGGGGGAAAATCTTTGCAGCAAATTTATCTGTTAAAAGTCTCATTTCAAAGATAAATAAGGAATAGATCTAAATTTATAGGAATAAGAAACATTCCCCAATTGATAAATGGTTTAAGGATATGAACAGGCAATTCTCAAGGGAAGAAACCCAGGCTATCGATAGCCATGTGGTAAAATGACCCAAATCACTAATAATTAGAAAAATACAAATTAAAGCATTTCTAAGCTTCCACAGCATATCAATCAGATTGGCAAACATGACAAAAGAAAAAGGAAGAAAATGACAAATGTTTGAGGTATTGTAGATAAGAAGGCATATCCTTTCTGTTGGTGGAACTATGATTGGGTCCAACCATTCTGGAAAGTTATTTGGAATTATGCATAAAAAGTAACTATTCAGTGCATCCATTTCTAGGACTATATTCCAAAGAGATCAAAGAAAGAAGAAATCCTATATGCATAAGCATATTTATAGCAGCCCTTTTTATGGTAACAAAAAACTGCAAAATGAATGCCCATCAATTGGGGAATGGCTGAACAAATCATTGCATATAAATGTAATGGAATACTATTTTGCAATAAGAAATGATGAAAACAATAATTTCAAAGAAATATAGAAAAACTTGTATAAACTGGAGTGAACTGAGCAGAAGCAGAAGAAAAAGTTATATTAAAACATCATTATAAAAATGAACAATTTTAAAAGATTTAAGAACTTGATCAACTAAATGATTAACCATGATTCAAGAGGACTAATAAAGAAGAACTCTGTCTGCCTCAGGACAGAGAGATGATGCAGAATAAGAAATGAAATTTTGGATGTCACCAATGTGGGGATATATTTTACTTGACTCTATTTATGTGATCCAGTAGTCCTTCCTTCCTTCCTTCCTTCCTTCCTTCCTTCCTTCCTTCCTTCCTTCCCTCCTTCACTCTCTCTCTCTCTCTCTCTCTCTCTCTCTCTCTCTCTCTCTCTCTCTCTCTCTCTTTCTCTCTCTCATGTGGGTAGGGATAATGGGAGGAAAAATAATGTTTGATAATAGAAAAAATTAAATTATAATTTTTTTAAAAGAAAAACTTTCTAATTATTAGAATTAACCCAAAATAGAAAGACTTGCCTAGAGAGGTTATGACTTTCCCCTTCCCATTCAAGCAGAAGTAACATGATCACTTGAGCTCTCTATGGTATATATTCTTTTTGTGTATGGGTTCAATTAGGTGGCTGCTCAGATCCTTTCCAACTCTCAAATTCTGTGATTCTATGATTGCTTCATTTTTGTCTTTATATCTACTTTGCCTAATACAGTACCTTGCACACAGTAGGTACTCAATAAATGTTTTTTAATTGAAATTTAATTGTAAAAAAAGTGATCTTTTTCATTTTCTTCACAAACACCAGCATCAAGATAATAGAAGATAGAGTATGACAAAGAAAACTGCAGAACAAAAAGATTAGGGTAGAACCTGAATGGTAAATGATGAGCATAAAAGACTTCACACTTGTTGAATGGCAGATTGAAATCCAGTGTGTGTTCATGTAGATCATATGGACTTGCTATTGGGTTGGACCACCAATTAGGACCGGCATTAATGAGCTGGAAGCAAGAGATCCTGGGATATTTCCAGTAACTATTGACTCAGATAAGGACCCAGACTAGGGTGTGACATCTCTCTCTCTCTCTCTTCCAGTGATAAAAGAAATAAACAACTAGGAATCACAGAGTAAGTCAAGGAGTGGAGGAAAATGGGATTATGTAAGAGCAGATGAACAAGTGTTTGAATGCTCAGTCAAAACAAGAGTTTAAATGGATAATCTGCATTTGTTGCAGTTGAATGACAAGTATCGGAAAAAGTCCTTAATAAAATAATGAATCTTAGGGTATAGTGAAGGATTGTGGGTTTGTTGGTTAGTTTTGTTGCTGAACTGTGATTTCATAAGTATGGAGAAATCCTGGTATGTAAAATCTCTTTCCCTGATGCAGATCTTGATTCCTCTGGAACTTAAATAGTCTTAGAGAGTTACATGGGAATAAGAGGTTGAGAGAATGACACATGGTTACAGAAGGCAGGACTTGAACCCAAAGTCTTTCTGATTCTAAGACCAGCCCCCTAGATTTTATGACACCTCTCAAATTAAGTTCTCTTTGATTAAGCCAAGTGATCATAGAGAAATTTTGTACCTGATCATTATAGAGAAATTGATCCAAATCGGCCGCTTTAAGAATCACTCTCCAAAGGCCCTGTTAAGGTGATGATGAAAGAACTGCCCCACCATCCACAGTTTCATTAAGAACCCAGAAGAATGACTTTGAGTGACTGAGTCATTTTTACTATTAAAAACACACACACATAGGGGCAGCCAGGTGGCACAGTGAGTAAGAGCATCAGCCCCGGTGTCGGGAGACCCGGGATCGGTTCCAGTCTCAGATACTTGGCACCCACACAAAAAAAATAACTGGCTGTGTAACCTTGAGCAAGTTACGTAACCCCAATTGCTTAAAAAACACACACACACACATGAAAAATAATGGTCATATGAAGAAAGATACTATCTGTATCCAGAGAAAGAACTGATAAATAAAAATACATAGAGAATAATTTTATATATACCCACACATATGTATATATATGCATATACACACATACATATACATACATTTTAAATATATGTATGTATATAGATATAGGTGTAGATGTATATGTAGGTGTAGGTGTAGATGTTGATATATCCATCTCTAGGGTGGGACAGGGGGAGAAGAAAAAAATAAATTTATCTGACAATGTTGTTATATATTTGGAGAGAATAGCAGGTTGTAAATGGTAGATTTATAGTTTCATATGCAATCATCTTTTTTGTTGTACTATGTTATGCAAATGCTTGTTTTGTTCCATAAATTGAAAATAAATTAAAAAAAATAAAATTAGTAACACATTGGATGGTCAAGAGGAAAAAAATAAAGAACCCAGAGGAAGGGATACTCAAAATTGAGATCAAAGACGCAAAACTGGAAGGAACCTTAGAGGTGAGATACTCCAATCCCCTCTTTTACAGAGGAGGAAACTGAGGCCCAGAGAGATTAAGTGATGGCCCAAGGTAACCAGTTAGTCCTAAGTGACAGTAGCAGGATTCCAACCAAGGTTGTTGGATCCTAAGTCTCATCTTCCTTGCATTGCCCCAGGCTGGGAGCTCCTCTAATCGAGGGCTGTCTGTGGACTATCTGTGCTGGTGCTTGAATGTTATACAGGCAGCAGACTCTCAGGTTTATTTCTGTCAGGCACAGCATGTGAGGGCTTCTCATTTGCATTATTCAGTCTCTACAGCTTCACAGTTCCAAGGTCTCAAAGGTGTGAATGCCTTGGCTTGGTGGTGCTTTTCCTTCGGAAGCCAGAGTGGGTGTGGGGACTGAGTACAGAGCAAAGGCTGGGACTTTACAGCTTCCCCCCCACTAGACTGAAATTCATAGGGTTCACTACTGTGGTTAGTAAAAATAATGGAACAAACATGTGGAGAGAACACATGAACTGTCAGAGGAGAATGAAATTATAAGTCGTAAGAGGAGAATTAAATTAAGAGCAGTAAGCATCATGGGTTTATAAAAACAAGTCATGTCAGACAAACTTAATTGCTTTTCATGATAGCATTACAAAATTAGGGGATGGCAGGGTACAATATCCCAGGAGTCGCTGCCTTCACTGGCCAGGAAAGGAAGATTATTTCTGAAGCTAGTGAAGCCTTTTGAAATGGTATATATTGAAATCTTACAAAATGAATTCAAATTGGTTTCGCAATGAGTCTAGATGGCTGCTCTGTGACAGGCTGAGGATATGGAAGCCAAAGTGATGTTAGACTATACCATGCTAAGCTTCAAAAATGTCAGTCATCGAGGGGGTGTGACAGAAGCTCGCTTGCTTCAGACTGATTTAACCATTTTATTAATGATAGTGAAGAATGATCTCATAGTGCTTTTGGTCAAATTCATAGAAGGCTGTGGAATAAGACAGCATTGGCTGAGTGGATAGATTGCTTCATCTTGAGGTCAAATCCAGTGTTCCTGGCTATGTCACCTTGAGTGAGCTGCACTCAATTCCTCCAAGCCTCAGTTTCCTCACCTGTAAAAGGGGACTGATAATATCTGTAGTTTTTATTTTTAGTACCTCACAGGGTTGTCATGAGTTATTCAAATGAGATTATGTTCAGTACTTTGGAGACCTGAAAGTAAGTAATTATAATTATAATAACATTACCTATGGAACATAAATAATCTCTTATGTTTGTAGAATACTTCATAGTTTACGTATATGATTTTATATATGAACAATAAAGTTTCCCACTTGTAAAGCAGAGATCTCTCCTCTCTTCTCAGATCAATGTAGTCAGAGAAAGGCTAGAATGTAATCACAAAGTATAAGGAATTTTCCTACAATTTCACAACAAATGTGTGAATAAGTCCTTAATTGACTCAAAAAAGATTATAAGGTCTTGACCATTAGATGAACGCACAGGAAACATTCAACATTGGTTGAAAGTCATTCATGGTATTTGTGCATATCTATGAAAGGAGCAATTAATTCACAGGCATACCAGCTAAAGAAAGAAGATAACTCATTAGAACTATATTAAACAGTGTGGCGTACTGGATAGAGCATTTAAGTAAGAATTAGGAGAGACCTGGGGACAAAGACTGGTTCTGGCACTTATTAGTTTTGTGACCAGATGGAAATCATGGAATCTTCCATTTGTAAATGGAAATGATAATAATTTCTGTAGAATCTGCTTTATGGCATCAAGATGAAGACAAAATAAGATGATAAGCCTGAAAGGTGCTAGTTACTATTAGAAGAGTTCAGTCATTTTACTCATGTCTGACTCTTTGTGACTCAATTTGGGATCTTCTTGGCAAAGATACTAGAGTGGTTTGCTATTTCCTCCTCCAGCTCATTTTACAGATGAGGAAATGGAGGCAAAGAGGGTTAAGTGACTTGCCCAGAGTAACACAGCCAATAAGTGTCTGAGGTGATATTTGAACTCAGGAAGATGACTGTTTTTGACTTCAGGTCCTGCACTCTATCCACTGCACCACCTAGCTGCCCTCAGGAGGAAAGTAGCTTTAGACAAATCACTTACCTTCACCAGATATCAATTTTCTTCTCTGTAAAATCGCTAGGTTGGGCTATCTCAGTGGTGCTAAAGTCAAATAGAAACAGATCCCAATTGTAGCATATTGACTTAGAAAACTACAGATTGATGCTCTCTATGTTTTATTGTATTCTTATTTAGTTAAACATTTCCCAAATTACATTAATGCCTGTGTGCTAGGTGATTTCATACCGTGTTTCCCTGATAATAAGACCTATCCCGAAAATAAGCCCTCCCCTTACTGTGTAAGATTCCTCTAAAATAAGCCCTCCCCCGAAAATAAGCCCTATTGAGATTGCTACTGTAGTGAAGGTGATCCCCTGTGCTACACGCTACATTATGGTACCCTCTGTATGCACCGTCCCCCCCCCTGAAACGCACGCCGCGCTCTGAGCTGCATCCAATCAGAGCTGCAGCAGTGAGCGCCGTCATCCTGTTCTTCCCCAGTGATTTGCTTGCTGGTGCCATTGAGAGCAGTGCCGCGGAGGAGAGCTGAGGCAGGACAACATAAGCCCTCCCCTGAAAATAAGCCCTCTGGTGTTTTTCTTTCCAAAAAAAAAAATTAGACAGTGTCTTATTATCGGGGAAACACGGTAGATTTCTTCTAATTATGAGATTCTGTGGTTTTAAGTAAATAGGATAAGTATTATTATTCCTTATATTTCTTCAACTCACAGATGAGAAAATTGAAATTTAATAAGAATGTGACTTACTTAAGGTCATAGATGGCAAAACTACAAATAAAACTCACGGGCCTTTAATCTGAAAATAGTGTTCTTACCTACTAACCATATTGCCTCCCAATACATTTTTAAAAATAGTTTCAACAGTGATTACCTCAGCCCACACTGCCTGAAGGCCAGGCAAGTTATATTCTACCCCTCCCCAAGGGGTTTGGGAGATTGGGGATGTATAGTCTCTTCCATTGGCTTCAGCCCTAACAGATAGAGTTTCCTAATTTTAAGGGGTCCTTTATATCCCAGTACCATTTAATCACTTAACAGTTAGATTAGCTTTTCAAAGGAACATTGACTTCAAGATAAAGCAAGAATTAAAATATAAAACCCCTAGTTTTCCAATACCTGGAAATATAAACCCCTCCTGTAATACCTCAATCTCTGGGGAGGGGAAGAAGATTAGGTTCATAGCTTAGTTCCTATATAGTTTAGATGCTATATAGCACCGTCCCACCAAGTTCAAGTCTAAAGTACCACCCACCCTCCCCCAATTTCGGTTTTCCTGGATTTTCTTTCTGGGTTGGTCACACCATCTAGTTTGGAATCCTCCCTTCAGGGTCCCCATGACTGGATTCAGAGTCTGGAGATTCTACCACCTAGAGCTGAAAAGGATAAATGACACAGCCCACATGGAGCCCTTAGCCAGTTTCTGAGAGCCACAAGGGAAAAGGTGAGAGGAGGAGAAGCTAGCCTTTCTAGTTCCGTTCATGGTGCCTATGTTGTGGGCGAACAGGATCTTCACTGTTTCTGGACACCCTGGGAAAAGAGAGTAAGTGACCTAGTCTGGTTGTTGTAAAGATGCAATCTCTTCCAACTATATAGTCAATGGAAAGAGGACACTGCCAGCTGTGTGGTAGGGGAATGCATGATATTTTATGCTCAAAGCAGGTTAGGTCCATGTTAGGTCTTCTAGGCAAAGGCAGCAAAGCCCCATTTCATAGTCATTAAACATGAAAGCTGGAAGGAACTGGAGAGATTATTTAGACTTGCACCTTCATGTTGCAGATGAAGAAATTGAAACCTACAGATGTTAAGTGACTCAATTCTAGATACAAATAAATTGGAAGGTAGAAATATTGGAGAAACTTCAGGGAAACAGAAATGGTTTGTCTCTCAAGGCAGTTAATTCCCACTCACTAGAGATCTCCAAGATAAGGATGAACTTGTTGGAGATCCTGTAGGGAGTGATTCCTGCCAGGTGTGACTTGGACTAGATGCCTTCTGAGGTCTCTTTCAGCTCTGGTGAAAAATTTCACTATTTGTAAAGGAGATGCAAAACCCATATGGCCTCTGACCAATACCCGGGTCCCAAGCACTTTTGATCCTTGGAATTTAAGTGGGAGAGGATGGTTTTCTTTTACTCCTTTGTTAGTGTGAGTCTGGCCTTCTGCTACTTGGCCTGAGCAGCAAGTCTACAGAAATGCAATTATTCAGAGAAGTATTGGTGATATGATATGTTTGGAAACCCTGTACAAGTTGATATTGCCAACATCCAGTTTTTTATCATCTTGCAGACACTTCTCACAATGCTACCATTTTTATTAGTATAGTACCTGGCTTTGAAAGTCAAACATATTTGGAAAGTTTTGCTGCATCAATCTTCCTTATTACCATTGGGTGTAAACAGTGTGGTTGCTTCCTTTAGGGGAATGAACATTTCTTTCTAATTCAAAGGGAAAAAAAAATGTCTGCTCTTGGTTCATCTATAGAATTTATTTGGTTCATTTATAACCTCATAGGATTAGAAAGTAGGAAGAGACCAGCAGGGATCATTTGCTCCTTCCCCTTAGTTTTCAATGGGCTGGTCCAGGCACTTAAGTCTAGGGTTATGAATACAAAGCTGAAGTAGCGACAAGAATCGCGGACCAAGTATTTCCTCCAGGACTGTTTGGACACCATGAAGCACTTTTCCAATATTAATTGAGGCCAGGCCTAACATGATTTATTTGAACTTTTTTACACAGATTACTGGCATGCCACCAGAGGGAACGTGCAAAATCAATCTCAACAATGAAAACAGAAACGGGAAATTGGTAGCACAGTTACTTAGGCTGTGGAGTAATAATACAATGTGGGTCACAGTGAAGGACTTTACCATGGCTTCTTCTGTCCTAACAAGGCCAGAATCATTAATCCTACTCTGGGCTCAAGTGGAAGACATTTAAGAAAAATGCAGTGATGTCGTTTATCAGAGTTATACTACTCTCTGGAGATATAATGAGAAAAATATTTGTAAAACACTTTGAAAACCTTAAAAAATTATATAAATGCTATCATCATCATCAGTCTTAAAAGGCCCATATGCATAGCCAAAGGGAAAGGGTAGGTCGGTGGGAGATAGGGGCCAAATTATAGCTGACAATTTGAGATATTTGGAGATGGATCTATCGAATCTAAACTTACTGTCTATACTGTATGATGCCTAGAGAGAAATTGTTCAACCTCCTGCTTTTCTTTGCTTATATAGATGTGGCCAAGCTTCTATGCCTTTTCCTTCACAGTCACTGCCTCAAACATCTGGAAGGTTTTTGTTAAAGATTTGTGGTTAGTGTTTGTGGCTTTCTAGGAATAAACTAAAAGAATAGAGCAAAGTAACAGCCCCATTCTCATTGTCTTCAAGTTATTCTTCACATCATAGATCTGGGATTGGAAGGCACAACTTCCCTCATTTTACAGATGAGGAAACTGAGGCACAAATACATGTATATACCTCATATGTCTTACTAGAATCATTTACTAGAGAATAACAAATCTGATTTTACATCTGAGTACTCAGGTGATGAGAGATGATGTAATTTGCCCAAATTATCCACTTGGACAATGAGAGGTACAATTTGAGTTTGGAGCCCTTTGTCTACCAATCCAAGACTTTTTCCAAGACCTCACACAGTTTTAAGGAACTTCAGGTATGCTCGAAGAAAGTTCTGTACCTCATACAAAATCATCCTCATCCTCTGCCCACCTTTTCTTCTCCTATCCTCCCCTCCACCTTTCTTCTCTCCATCCCCTAATTTGGTCTTTTTAAAAAGACCATAATAGGCTTTCATTTACTATTTCAACTTCCTTTCATTATAGTAGGAAACAGTTTCAGAATTTTACTGAGAATTTTTTATGGCCCTATAGTTCAAGTAAAGAAAAAAATTACATGATAAGTAGGCTGCAGAAACCATCGAACAAGTTTTTCACAGCTTTTGCAGCCCCGATTCTCAATGCCCAGCCTGGAGATGCTTTTCTTCCTGGATCACATGCTGCATGCTTCAGTCTGAATAACATTAAAAATATTTCTCTTAGCAGGATGTGGTGGGGTTGTTTTCTTTTTTAATTTCAAATAACACTACTCCTTGAACTGGGAACAAACAATTCACTTGCAGCCCGGCTCTGCATTTATTTGTAATTTTCACATAAATCAACTTATATGAAAATGTATTCATAATTTGAGCTTTCTCTATAGCGATAAAATGTTTCTGCTTCTCTGGTAGAAAATAGCTTATTATGCAAACAACATTGCCACTGTTACATTATGCATGGGATTTACCTGGAGAACATCACAAAAGCTTCAGCCAAAAAAGGGGGAGGGGAGGAGAGGGGAGAGGAACGAACCCTTCAAATTGACTCCACAATTTGCCTATGATAATTAGCTGCAAATGAACTAATGTCCGTACTTAAAAACTTCTTTAACATTGCCTTAGTAAAATCACGAGAATGAAAAGAGAAAAGGTTGAACTGGAGGGAGGCCATCTGAACCTGACAAATGGTGCCTTTCAGAATGTCAGTCTGGTGAAAAATGACACCCCAGGCTTTGGAAACTTAGGTCAGTGGCAGTAGGTAATTAACAATTCACTCATTTGTACTTGTGCACTTGATTTAATTTAGGATAAGTTTACATGAATTGGGCTTTAAAAAATGTAAAGCAGTCTGATTGTGTAAGATTGATGCTGATGACCCCAACTTCAATTGATGGCATATCCTCATCCTTCATATTTTGAGATGCTGCTGCTGACAGTGTTCTAGCCTGTGTGTGGGAATATGATTGCCAGGGGATGGGGTGGGACTTCTGGTAGGGCTCATGGGTTCCGTCACTGGGTCCAGGCCAGACAGTAGTCAGGGTAGGATTTGACAGATGTGAGAAAGCTCCTCACCTGCACCTAACAGCATTTCCCCACTTCGGTATTGCATGGGACCGGACATTTCATCAGGAGGTGATGCCAAAATGGGAGAAAGGGCAGAGGAAGAGGACAGGGGAAAGAAGACGTCTACTTTAATGGTTTGCCCTGCCTCGGTCTTTCCCTGGCTCATAGGAGCCATTGCCATTTATAACCGTCTTCCTGCCACAGTGACTGGGATGTATGCTGCAAATGAGCCACCACATCTCAGATAGCTGCTTATGTGCCAACTTGATATTGTTATGGCTGTTGCTCCCTAGCAGGTGATACTTTCCCTGAGCAGTCTGAAGGGACTCCACAGCATGCCTTCCAAGCTTCTTCTTCATACTGCTGATCTTGCCTGTAATCCAGCATATATATGAAGTTTGAGTACCAGGTCTTCTCCTCAAGTGGCCAGTCTATGGTAATGTTCATGGGCCAGCTATACTTCATAACTTGATTCATGGTGATCTTTTCTTTCAGTGTAAAGATGAATGCTAGGTGAGACTGCTCAAGAAGCAGGAAGTGTCATCTGGATTTCACATCTCTATTTATTCGGGATGGTTGAGGGGGCTCCAAGAAGCTGTAGCAGATGTAGTGTCCACAACTCAGTAAACAGTCTCAGGAGATGGGCTAAAACATGTTGAAGGTAACTGATGGACCTCAAACCCTTCAGTTAGGAGAATGTCTACCCCAAGCATGAGAAGATTTCCCCCTAGAAGAATGGGTGAATAAAAACAATTTGTTCCAATGACCATGAAGATAGCAGGTGCCTGTATAGTGCTTAGAGCTCGGTCAGATATAGAAGATGCCCAGGTCATCCACTGCATTCTGAGACATTGCCAGTTTTCTTGACTTTTGTCCTGCCACTGGACTTTGGTCTCAGGAAGAGAGGTGACACTGAAGACTTGTGCAACTTTGTAAGTTAAGACATCCTATCATGATGTCATTGGTCCTCTTCAGAAATGAAGGACACAGAACAACAATGTGGAATTGACATTTTTTGTTTAATTAACCAGAAGAGTCTATTTACAGTTACTATTAGGGAGCTGCTCACTGTAGGTGTGGATTCTTCATAGGGCTGACTTCTGCAGCTTCTGCCCTTAAGCAACCCCATATTTAATAACACTGTACATATTTGTTCACTTTATAGTTATAAATCCTCTTCTACACCGTTAGAGTGTAAGGTTCTTAGGAGGAGTCATTGTTCCATTCTTTGTATTTGTATTCCTAGTGCTTGGTACATAGTAGGCACTTAATACTTGTTGATTTAATTAAATACTCTTACTGAGTCTGATTTATAGGAAGACAATCCCAACCCCTCTTAATTTTAATGGTTTATTTCTGTTAATTATTTTACACTCATCCTGTATATAGCTTGTTTTTACATATTTGTTTGCTTGTTGTTTTCCTCATTAGATTGTAAACTCCTTGAGGGCAGGGATTATCTATTGGTTTTCTTTATTTCCTCACCACTTAGCCCAGAACCTGGCACATAATAAGTGTTTAATAAATGTTTATTGACTGGCTGGCTGACTTGTATTCTGTTCTTTATCCAGGTTTTCTGTTAGCACAATAATAAAATGAGTTTCTGGATCCAGTTTGCTATAGAGATCCTCAGTTTCACACTGAGATG
>NW_027186473.1:2115064-2139773 GCF_028583685.1 Petaurus breviceps papuanus
ATACAGTGCAAATTCAAGTAATGTCACCACTTCACAGGGATTCATTATTCCCATTAACCAGGACCCAGCTGCAAATAACAAAAGAACTAAATAACAATAAAAACAGCAATACAGAGGATAGTGTCATAATGTAAAGTACATTAGGAGTCTTACAGCCACCTTATTTTACATGCTGGATTGGAGGTCAAGAAACGTATTTAAATCTCAGCTCTCACATTTATTTTGTATCTGTGGACAAGTCAATCAACCTCTGCTAGCTTCAATTCCCGCAGTTGTGAAAGGGGAACAATTATAATTACACTACCTTAATCACAGGTTGGTTGCTAGGAAGGTTCTTTGTAAACTTTAAAGTACTACTTAATATGTGAGTTATTATTATTTCAAGTCTCGTGACTTTATTTTGTACAATTTAAGACTCCTCCTACCTTTTGATCATTAAGACTTGATAATAGTTTAAATCTTGCATATATAGGGTTTAGAGCTGAAAGAGACTCTCGAGGTGAGTAAGTCCAACTCCATTTCACTAATGAGGAAACTAAGACCCATAAAGGTGAAATGTTTTGCCCAAAGTCACAGAGAATAGGCAACAATAAAGCTGGGATTTGGATCCAGATTTTCTGATTAAAAAATTCAGGGGGCTTTCTTGTGTACTATATTTTTCTCTATCACAGAAAAGACTTAATTTGGTTAATTAGAGATGAAATCAACTTTAAAAAAATTAGTCAAAATTAGTTGATTACCTCTGTTTGGGTACTGAGTTATCTGGTCCTTCCAATAATGGTAGGCAAGAAATGTCCAAGCTCTTCAGATCACAAGTTCAAGGCCCTCATTCCCAGCCCCAGGCACTATTATGCTACAAAGGATCTGTGACTCATCTGTGTGGGTACTACATGATATATTGATGCAAGCATTCTTTCCAGTGATGTATCTGACTCATGGCTGGCCAACTTGTGAGACTCTCTTCTAGGTCTTCCCATGATTTTGGTGCAGGGGGACCTCCCAATATGCCTTCTTACATTCTCTTAGTAATATTGGAATATCGGTGGAGCACACAGGCTATTCATTGATTATCCTGAGACTAGGTTTGACTTGAACTTCTCTTTTTGTGTTATGATGTAAATAATCACTCAGATGTAAATTTCAAGTAAAGCGAGGAAGTCTAAGACAATGTACTACTGTTATTGTCTGATCTGATTTAACCTTCGTAGAGCTCATGTCCTCATCTGTAAAGGGAGAGGAGTTAGCCTTGCTGATTTCTAACCTCTCTTCCAGCTACTATAAATCTATGCTACTATATACCAAACCCTGTTATAGGTGCTGGAGTTACAAAGACAAAAATGAAATTAAAACTTATATGCTATGGGGTTTGGGAATTGGGAGCAATATGTATGCAATTATCTGATTATAAACTGGATAAAAAGCAAACAGAAAGTAATTTCAGGAAAGTAGGAAAAGCACTCACAACTGAGGGGATCATGAATCATCGCTAAATAGTATCATCTAAGAGAAAGCTTGTTTGGCTTCTGAGTAAACAGGAATTTCTTTGGGGATGACCATCTATAGACATGACTATTTTCCACTAGTCAGCTAGCTTAGCCTCAGACCTGAAGTCACATTGATGCTAAACTCTGTATTTTAAAATTATTCTTCACTTCTTAGATTCTTCCAGATCTACATGTTGGCTGTCTTTCAGGTTTCCTGTATGCAGAATAGAAGGAAGAAAGGAAATAAGCATTTATTAAGCACCTACTATATATCCCAGGCACTGTGCTTAGTGGTTACAAATATTATCTTATTTGATCCTTTCAACAATCGTGGGAAATAGGTAATATTATTATCCCCATTTTACAGCTGAGAAAATTGAAGCAGGCAGAGATTAAGTATCTTGCCCAGAGTGACACAGCCAGTAAGTGTCTGAGGCTGGATTTGAGTTCAGGTCTTCCTTGACCCCAGGTCTAGCTAGCAGCTTCTGGTGGTACATTACGACTTCAGGTTTTGTTCATTCAGTTGGTTAAGGCTTGAGATTAATTATGGCACCAGTAGTACCTAATAAATGTTTGAATACTAATGTATAATTATGGTGTTTATACAACCATAACTCTTGCACGTCTAGTTTGTGTGTGTGTGTGTGTGTGTGTTTCTAGGGCACAGTTATCAACACAGAACAACTAGACAACTCCCTCAAAGACTTTGGTGATGTTTGTGAGCTGTCAACAAGTATTATTGATTGATTAATGAACTGAGATTTATAGGTTCCCCTGAGGACCAAAAACACATCCCACCACTGGCTGTGGTGTCTCTTGTTGGAGCTTCAAGCAGAGCTGCCTAGGGTAGATAAAGTGCTACTGGAGCTACCGAGGAGTTTGGCTTCCTTCCTTTGCTCTCAGAGACTGGCTCTGCCTTGAACTCATCTGTCTGCATCATGATGTAAACACTAACTCAGATGTAAATTTCAAATTAAGTGAAGAAGTCTAAGAGAATACACTATTCGCTCACTGCTCAGCAAGCCAGAGAAATCAAAAGTGTCCCAGCCAAGGATTTTTATTTCACTCCCCAGTAAACTTGACAATTTTTCTTTTCTCTGGGGGAAACTTGGAATTCAGCCCTAAATTTCAAAAGTAGTTTATGGGCTTAGAAGTTTAGACGTTCATTTTACAGATGAGAACACTGAGGTCGGTCAAGAGAAGTGAAGACAAATAATAAAGTTGTTAATGGCCAACTTCCTCCCCTATGTTATAGTCCTTTCTGATACTAGACTTTTTCAAAGGCTGGTCTGGGTGGGACATTCTCCATTTCCTTTTTTTCTAAGATCATATGGTGTAGCAGTAGTAAGAAAGACATACGTATGTATGGTATGAGTTCAGAATGATGGAAAGCCTTGCATCTATATCCCTGTCTCAGATATGTGAAATTCTACCACTTACCTCCCTAAGCTCACCTATTAAGTACAAATTCCAGAAGAAAAGATAACACAAGCTGTTATCAGTCCTTTATATAGTATGAGTTAGTCTATCATATGCTTTACTTTGACAGTACAAAATCTGAGAGCAGAAGACTTTGGTGGGGGAGGGGAAAGGAGCAAGAAGAGAGGGAAGTGAGGACACAAGGGCATGTGGGAAGGTGGTAAATTCTCTAAAGAGGCAGATGAATGTTGAAACATAAGAGATGAGGGCAGTAGAACATCTATTTCACATCTAAGCAGCCCTGACTTGCTTAGAAACTTTATCAGTTAGACATTGTTCTAACAGAACTAAATAAACTTGGAATGGGCTACCTTAAGAGAAAATGAGTTCCCCATTAATGGAAGTCTTCAAGTGGAGACTGAGGATTATTTGTTAAAGGTGCTGCAGGGAGGCATCATGGTAGGTTTTGGCTTATATGACAACTAAAGCACCTTTGAATTCTAATATCCTATAATTATGTAATATATATAGGGTTCATGTGCGTTAAATATTTACATTTATATAAATTTACATATATTTATATTATTTACACTTGTATAACCATGTATATTTATATTATTTACATTTATGTAAATTTGCATATACAGTTACATTTATATAAATTTGTAATTTATACTCACATTATCATTATATATACATATATACACACACATATATAAATATATACACACATGCCTGTATGAGCAGGTACAAAGAGACAGAGATAGAAACAAAGCTACAGATGCTATTCTCCCTACCTATATGGTCTTGGGTGACTCAGTCATTCATTTACTTCTCTGGAGTCAGGGTATAGATTAGATTCATTCTTGAGAACACAAATAATAGAATTTCAGATTGTGAAATAGCTTCAGGGTCCATTTGGTCTAATTCATTGATTTTATATATGAGGAAACAGAAGCCTAGAGAGATCATGACTTTCCAAAGGTCATATAACTGGTTAGTGGTTTATAAATACGGGTTTATAAGTCCTAGTTTAGTGTATAATATCTCTTTTCCTCTCTGATTTCTTGTAATCTGGATAGTCAATATGAGGTCTATACAGCTTAAGTGCAAATTAAGCAAACATATCTTTCTAAGAGAATTAATGGCGAGACTCCTCTGAAAATAAGAAGGATATCCTGCTGCCCTTGCTTCTGAAAGAGAAAAAAAGATGGGAGGAAAAATCCCTCTTCTCGTGGAGAAAAAATTGCTATATAATCATTGGGATTTTCTTTTTTTTTGCTTTTTGGGGGGCAATTGGGGTTAAGTGATTTGCCCAGGGTCACACAGCTAGTTTTTGTGTTAAGTGTCTGAGGCCGATTTTGAACTCAGGTCCTCCTGACTCCAGGGCTAGTGCTCTATTCACTGAACAACCTAGCCACCCCAATCATTGGGATTTTCAAAGTACAGAAAGAGGAAAGGCAAGGGCAGCTAGATGGCGCAGTTAAGAAATTTTTCCCTGAAATGATGGTATTTTCCTTTCTAGATGTGCTTTAAAGATAAATGGCAATGCTTATCTCAGAATGTTCTGGCACATGCTTGCCCACCTCTATGGACACCTCTGCCCAAGGCTTTTGGCTAAAAGCAAGGTAGAGTACTATGTTGTTGAAGTAAATTTTCCTGGAATAATTGAGGACCTTGATAATTCTTTACAAGGTATTTAAGACATCATTGAGAACACATATGATTGGAAGGGGAGGGACAAGCACTTTGTAGGTGAGAAGGCATAGGGGAAGGATTTAATCTGCACAGGTAAAAGGAATGCTCACACCTTGGAGATCATGGATCCACTTCTTTGCCGAAATACAAACTGATCCTCTAGAAGGGTGCATTTTCTGGGAATAAGAAGTGTGATTCAACCTTGTCCAGGAGCATAGTTTTCAGATAGGGAGTTGGGAAGGCATGCAAGGTTAATTCTCAGTTAAGCCTTAGGATCTGATTCCCCAGGGAGACCTAGAAACCTCTAAGATCCTACATTAATATGTAACCAAATTTTAAACTCATATTTCAGCAACAAAGAATAGTAAATAATGCATTGCTTCATGAAGATTTGCTTAGTTTATTTACTTAAATTATTTATAGGTTATGTTGGGAATATACTTGGCTTGCTCTACTTCATTCACAGTAACATTCCATAAATATAACAGCAAGTAATAAAATAGCATCGATTCAGAAGTGAGATCATAGGTTCATATAATATCAAACATAAAAACTCTGTTACAATGATAAATACTAAATCTTTAAAATATCTTTAAAATATTATTGGCTTTTTACTGCCATTACTTATGCAGTACATATTTCAGAGTTTCACATTCAGTATTGCACTTTACACAAATGAATTATATCCTGTTGCTTTTGGTGCAGAGTGAGCAGAATAGGCATTTTGTGCCTTGAAAATCATGATGCTAGGAGATACCTATCCTGGTCTAAAGGGCATATCAAAAGATCTCCATGGGGAATGACTCTGGAAAGGGCTGAATGACAGAGGGGTCATATCTTCTGTCTACAAACCTCTATTACACTTACAATTGGCGCTGTCCACTTCAGCACTTTATTGTGCTCTTAATTTTGTTTCTTCAGTTAGGTTTTGATGTACCTGAGGCTAGAGACAAAGTGGTGTGTTTCTTCATATCACTTATGCACCTGACATATACAGGAGATCATCAGAAAATGTAGTAAAATGATTACACTTCAAAGAATGGATCACTCCAAAGTCACAGGCCAAATGATGTTGAAATGGGACAAATGATGCTAGAATGTGACCTTTTTCTATCACTCCATGTTCAGATCTTCACTAAGGTAATCTATTAGTTCCTCATGTTGTGTAAGCAACCCTAGGTTCTCAAAGGCTATGCCAGTGCAAAATAATGTCTGCAAGGTACTACTGAGGAGTTAAGCCCTATTATATGGAAAAGAGATCAGAATTGGTTGGCTTGGTGTCTGAGGGGTTGATATTTCAGAGGTAGATTTAGGCTTCATATTATGGAAAACATGCTCACAATCAAAGTTATGCAACTGTAAAATAGGCTGATTTGTCCCTTTGATTCCACTGAAGGTCTTCAAGCAAAGGCTCATGGCTACTTGTCAATGATATTGGTAGGCATTGTAAAGTATGAGATGAACACCATGACCCCTGCACTCCCTTCTGACACCAAGACTGAGATTTTTGGATTTTCCATTGTTTAAGCACAAGTCTATAAGCATGTATTTGTTGAGGCTCTACTGTGTAGGTCAAGGGCTGTGAGAAATACAAAAAAGTATGCAGCATTGTTTCTAGCCTCAGACAGCTCAAAAACTATTGGAGAGATATAATTAAGGATGTAATAAAGAACAAAAATGTGTGGTGTCACTTGTAAATGCTTTAGAAGTTTGCAGAAGGGACACCCATGTCCCTCTGTTAATATTTTTCTCACCCAAAATCCAATGACTGGAAACAGAAAAGGTTTTGAGTAACCGATCAGTCCTGGAACTGTATACACCATGTCAAAGGACGAATCACTCCTCCTATGTGGTGCCACAAGATGTGATATTTATGTGTCCTTTGCCTACTTCACAAAGAGCTAATGAGTGTCTGCAAAAACTCTTTGAGATCCTCAGGTGAAAGGTACAATGATAAGTGCAAAGCATCATTATTGTTATTAGAATATAATAGACAGCTTGGAATGATGGGTGATAAGAATAATTGACAGGGTATTTAAAGAAGTGCTAGAAATCACCCAGACATCCACTCAGATACTGCAGCCACATTAGCATCCACATTACATATATTACACTGTTTCCTTGACACCCATTCCAATAACCATATAATTCACACATTAAATCATCACTTGTGGTGAGCAGCTGAGTTCTCTCAGAGCAACAGCAATAGTGACACAGGGAAGGTAGTAAGCATTCCGAGTCTACTGTGAGGGATGAAAAGTATTATAGGTGGGGAAGGCAATTCAAGAAATTAAATGGCACCACCCAGGTGGGAAAGAGGAGACTGGAAGAATGGAAAATGGTAATGACAAAGAGTGTGAAGAAAGAATGGGTCCAGGAAAATCTGGAAATCAAGGGGAACCCTTAAAAAAGGAGTTGGCCATGGGCTGGTATGCTTTCTTCCAGTTTTATCATTGCTATTGCCACAGTCATTGATCCCTAGCCTGACTCTTCCCCCGATTGAACCTTTTGTAACATCAATCATCATCACCATCATCATTCATCATCATCATCACCATCATCACCATCATCATCATCTTCCTCTCCTGAGACGAAGAAGTTTCCTGTTTAGTTCTTCAGTAAGGAGATTATTCTTTAAAATTCATTAGAATAAGATTGCTTTTTTAGTAATGGTACTACTAGTCACTTGAGTTCTCTTAATTTCTGCTTTTTTTCCCCCACATTGTATCACTTAATATAAATTTTCTCCAGTTTCTTATATTCATCATTTTTATGCTTTTATAATGTTATATTTTATTCATATGCCACAATTCTTCATTGATCTTCTCTCCAAAGGGCATCCATTCATACCCCCTCCCCAGGGTTTTTTTTTTGTTGTTATCACAAAGGGTGTTACTATGATTATTTTGCCATGTATAGGACTTCCTGTCATCCATCTTGGGCTTTATGTTTCTAAAGAAGGGGAATAGTTTTCTGAATCTCCTTCTAACATTTACTCATAAGGAAGAGTAGTTTTAGGCCAATGGTTCTCAAAATGAGATCTGGGGATCCTGGTAGTCTTCTAGGGTTGCTCAGATGACATTATGTCTTGAAGCATTCATTGTTAAAATATTTCCATTCTGTATTTTAAAAGGTTTTATTTTCTAAAGAAGTCATAATTTCCAATTCAACAAATGTGCATTGAGTGTTTATTGGATGCCAGGCATTGTGTAAGGTGATGAGGGAGACTCAAAGATAAATAGTATTCAGTCATAACCTCAAGAAGCTTATGCTCTAATAGGAAAGAGAAGACATGCTATTAATAGCACATATTTATATGATGTTGTTAGGCTTATAAAGGCCCCCAAGGGGCATCAATCAGTCAATAAACATTTATCAAGTGCCTACTATGTGCCAAGCACTGTATTAAGTGCCAAAGATACAAAAGAGGCAAAAGACAGTTCCTGCCCTCAAGGGGCTCACAATCTAATGGGGGACACAACATGCAAACAAAAATAGCCCAAGTAAGCTATACACTGTACGAGTAGAAAATAATTAACAAAGGGAAGCTCCTGGAATTAAGCGAGGGTGGGGAAGGCTTCATGTAGGAGGTGGGATTTTACTAAAGACTTACAGAAATCCCGGGAAGCCAGCAGGCTTTAGATCCTATATCCCTGGGGACCTTTCTGTATCTCAGTTTCCTTCTGTATAAAATAGGTATAAAAATACACTGTGTGTGTTGCAGAATTTCTGTGATGAAAGTGCTTGTAAACTACAAAACACTATCATTGTAAACTAATGTTGGAAGTTGTACGGCTTTTAGGCTGCCAAATCCAATGTAATCATTTAGTAAATTAAGAAACTGAAACCCCATTGACGGACAGAGGAAGATGCTTTTATAATCCCCACTTTATAGGTGCAGAAACTAGACAGGAAGAGATTAAGTGACTTGTGACTGATCACAAACCAGTAAGAATCTGAGGCTGGATTTGAACTCACCTTTTCCTGACTCCAGGCCCGATGCTCTATTATCTATTACACTGGGTTATCTTTAACTTGACATCAACAAGAAATAGTGTTATAAGAAGGGAAGGTCTATCATTTGGCAAGAGCAGGGGATGACAAGCTGAGAGTCAGAGTACTCCTCCAAAAGATGCCCTTGTGCTGGTTGGTGGGAGAAAGCAAGGAAGGCCTTGAGCATGTTATGTTTAAATCTTGGGGAGAACTTTTCAGAGAACTTGGATGTAACAATCAACACATAGAATGATAGAATAAGGATCCAAAAAGATCACATTAGAAAAATAAGCCTGACTGAGTGTGATGCAACTTATTGCACCTTATTAGGGATAAACGTAAAGTCCCTCACTCAGGGTCCAAAAATTAATTTCATAAGTGGAGGAAGGGGTGAGCATGGCTGGACAACTATTTGTGGGGAGAATGAGAGAGGCAGCGAGGCATCATAGTGTATATGGCAGTGGATTTGGATTCAGTAAGATGTGAGTTCAAATCCTGCCCAGACATGATCCTATACAAGTAAGTCATTTACCCTCTCTGTGCCTCAGTTCTCTCATCTGTAAAGTGGGGGAGTTAGGCCTGAGACTGGCATTAAAGTTATCCTCCACGTCTAAGGCTATGATTCTAATGGTTATAATTCTATGATTTAAAACCATTCAATTCTAAAATATAAAGAAATAATTCTATGATTTCAGTGGGGTACATGCTCAATATGAATCAAAAGTACAACATAACAGAAGAAAAAGGAACTAGAACATTGGGCTGTTTGGGGAAGCAGTGGCCAGGACGAGGGAGGTGACAGCTCCAACTTTATACCATCCTCATCTGACCACATTTGGATTATTGTGTCCAACTCTGGGCACCACATTAGGAAAGCTTGAGATTTTGAGAATCTCTATTTGCAGAATGGTGATCAAAGAAGAAATATTGCAAGAAAGACTGAAATAGGGTCCAGGAAACATCCATCCAAATTAGGTGCATTTCTGGACACAAGATGAATAATACAGAGTGAAACAAAGAAACATGCCCATTGAACATAAATGTAGGAGGAATGAGGGGCATAGGATCAGAGAAGTAATGGGACCTTTTCAGTTTCAAGAAGGGAAACATCTTATGCAAAAGATGGGTCTCGATAAGGGAACAATAGCTGACTATAGTCAAACTGAGTACATTGAAAAGAAACTACTGAGACACAGGAAAGAGCTATTAAGCATTGTTAAAGCAATTGATCGCTTCCTTCATTACTTGTATGGATGGCATTTCACAATCAGGAGTTATCAAGTCCTGATTACAAGGCCTACAGAAATTCTTAAATCCAGGGGATAAATTGGCCAAATGATTACCCAAACTGTAAGACTATCATTTCCAAATTGAACAGTGGCAGAGTAAAGAAGAATCATAATGTACATACATTATCCTGGCACCCTGTGTTGTAAAAATGTTTGCAAGTTTGACATTAGGCAAGAAGAGAAAGAAATAAACAGCCAAACAGATTAGTTTGTTTCTGTCCTAGAATAGCCAAGATTTGTATAGCCGGAGGATCAAGACACTTCTATTCCCCCAACAGAAAGTTTCTAAATGATTTCGTGTGACAGCTCCAGCAAAGCCAAACAGAAAGAGACAAAAGATCCCTTTGTAGGTCTCTGGATTGGATAAAAATTGATAGGAAAAGCATTTCAGGGAAGTAGTGGGCCGAGAGTGTGTCATTATTGGGCCGCCATTAAACACTGCAGGACAAAATGCAAATGTCACATATGGTCTTTCAGATTAGAGCCCTTTCTGCTCTGGAGTGACATCTGAATGATTAGCATACAAAGTACCAAGTACCTGCTACTTTTAAGAGTGGAAAGTTTGGCCTTTTCCCAGTCCCAGGATTTCTGTTCTAACTGTCAAGATGGTTTTTGGTCAGCTATTTCTCTTCCAAATATACTTTCTATCAAAATTAAACACTCAGATATGTCAAAAAGTATAGATCTCAAATGGAATTCTAAAAAGTGAAACTTGAGAAATGTTTCAAAATCTCGTAAAGCACCTTGGGCTCATAGTTTATACTTTCCCATAATTTATTCTTTTCTTCGGGAATCCTCTGATATTTTTGTCGTTATTGCTAATGTTGTGATTTAGAGAGATATAACCTCAGAATCCTTAAAGGTCACTGAGTCCAATCGAAAGCAAAAATCTTTTCTTTAATATCTTAGAAAAATGGTTGTCCAGTCTTCACTCGAATACTGCCATTGATAGGAAACTCGCCAGCTCTTAGTGCAGCTCTTTCATTGTTGTACGATGCTCATTGTTAGAAAGCTCTACTTTATGTACTTTCAGGTGTTTTTTGTTTTGCTTTGTTTCTAGGGTTTTTGCTCAGTATCTTTTGGGTCAAAGCAAAATTACAATAATGGTAATAATAACAACTGTATATAGCTCTTAATATGTGCCAGGCACTGTGCTTTTCAATACTTACAATTACTATCTCACTTGGTCCTCATAACTCCGTAAGGGAGGTTCTATTACTACCCCCATTTTTACAGATGAAACAAGGTCTGACCCCTTTCCCGCAAAATACCAGTTCTATAATGAGCACACATAGCAGACAGTAAAGAAAACCATTTTTCTGAATTGTAGCAAAATTGTTTAAAGATTAATTTAATTACGTTTTCATAAAAAAGCAGCCAATTGTCAACCTGTAGTCATTACCATTACCAATTCAATTCAACAAAGATTTATTAAGTGACTTGCTTAGGGTCATACAACTAGTACTAGTCTGAGACTGGATTTGAACTCGCATCTTCCTGAGTCCAGGCCTGATGTCTTATCCACTGTGTGCATTAAATAATAATTATTAGAGTTCTTTATGTTAAATTGCTCTCTGCCTATCATTAATAACTATTGGTCCACTTTTGTACTCTGGGACATAGAAAACTGGACATATTGCTATCTTACAAATATGAAGATCATATCCTTTGCTGGTTCTTTTTTTTTTTTAGCTAGTTAAGTGTCAAATGTCTGAGGCAGGATTTGAACTCAGGTCCTCCTGACTTCAGGGCCAGTGCTCTATTAACTATACCACCTAGCTGCCCCTGAGCCTTCTTTTCTCTAGGTTCACCATCCCCAGTTCCTTCAATTAATCCTTACATGGTATGGTTCCAAGTTACTCTAGTCCCTCTCTTCTGATCACGCTCCTATAGGTTAACGTAACCTAACCTAGCCTAACCTAACCTAACCTAACCTAACATAACATGACATGACATAACATGACATAACATAACTAACAGCATAGCATAACATAACACAAAACAACACAACACAACACTACACAACACAACATAACATAATATATAATATAATATGACATGACGTGATATGATAAAATAAGACATAACATAACATAACATGGTACAGTGCGGTACAGTACGGTATAATACAATACAATATAATTGATATGATATGATACTATACCATATAACATAATATAACATAATTAATATAATATTAAGGGGGCAGCTAGTTGGTGCAATGAATAGAACCCTGACCCAGCAGTCAGGAGGACCTGAGTTCAAGTTTGAGTTCAGATGTTAGGTAGCTATGTGACCTTGGGCAAGTCACTTAACCTTGATTTCCTCATCTATCTATACACATACACACATTTATATGAAAACAAAGCCCCAGCTGTAGTCTGACTAGGACAGTGTACACAGAAAGCAAGGTTATCATTTTCCCTGTTGTGGACAGGATGCTTCTATTCAGTCAGCTAAATATTATTTGTTAGTATGATCTACAACCAATATGCAAACACTGAGCTGACAGTTCAGTCTTGGAGGCTTGTCTTCATGGTTTGAGTTGACTCTCATGCAGAGCTCCAGATCTGACCATTGAATTCAGGGGATTTTACTGCCCATGTGACTTTGGGCTAGTCATTTCATTTCTCTTGGTGTCTTCCATCATTTGTAACACGACGAGTTTGCATTGGATGATTTTGGAGGTCCTTTCTACTTCTAAATCTATGAATCTATTAGCCTCTGGCTTGTTCTTAGCCCTCCCCTTGGGTTTTTCAGTTCCCTTGAAAGCAAACAAGACTACCAAGGCAAGTAACATTGAATAAATATTTGTAGAAGGCCCCACATGTATCAAGGCCCATGTGTTGCTGTGGATTGGCCCCTTGGGTGGAATGCAGGGGTGTTGTGGGGCTTGAAGGAAGGTGGAATAGACATCTCTAGTCTCTTTTTCTCCTACCCTTCTCTAAGGGAAACTTTAATTCCTGCCATGAGGGAAGTGGCATTGGGGTCAGAGAGAGGGGGGTACTGGGCTAGAATAATAGTTATCAGCTCCCTTAAATATTATTAATCTACAGGTTATGATTATCAGGTTCAAGCTAAACTTCTGATCACTGCGTGATTGGGGGAAGGAAGACCCTAAGCTTTATATATGACCCCTTTCCCACAAAACACCGGTTCTATAATGAACACATGTAACAAATAGCAAAGAAACCAATTTTCCTGAATTGTAGCAAAACAGAAGTCAGGGAAGATAGACACAGGAAGATATCTACCAAACAGCAGAGAGTGAAGGAACTCTCCCACTGGGAGCGAGGTAACTCAATTCAACCAAGAGAGAGTCCTCAATCTTTCCCATGGGGAACCCCCCTGCAGTCTCTAATGTAGCAAGCTGGAGAGAATGACTCTTCTGTGCTATCTTATCCCATCCCCTTCCCCAGGGAAATGTTATGGACGTGATGGCCAGGATTGCCCCTTCTTTTGTTAGGCAAAACCACCACCCTATATTGGGCACAGAGGACTCCTTAGGTGACTGTGAAAACCTGCTGGCTTGCTGATCTCCAGGAAGGGTTCTTAGCCCTCATTCCTAACCAAGTTAGGGTGGTAGAGTGCTGTTCATCCCTTCTGGGTGGTGCAGTGGATAGAGTACCTTCTGTTAGGACACCTGAGTTCAAATCCTGCCTCAGTTACTTATTATCTGTGTGACCTTGGGCAAGTCTGTTACCCTTTGCTGCCTCAGTTTCCTCATTATAAAATGTGGATAATAATGACACATAATTCCAGGGTTGGGGCAAAGATCAAATGAAATATTTGCAAAGCGTTTAGCACAGTGCCTGGAACATAGTAGACATTCTATAAATGCTAGCTATCATCATTGTTGTCAGCACCACCACCATCATCATCGTCATCAGACTGTAAGCAGAGAGCCCCCAGCATGATTTGCATGGCCCTCTGAGGCCTTTTTGAAGCTGGCAGTAGGGAAATCATTGGTACCATTTTCTAATTTCTTTTCCAATTTTTGTCATCTCCCTCCCTACCCAGGACCAAGTCATGCAAATTATCCTGAAACTAAGAGAAGCTCCTAGAAAGCATGAGAACAGCCAGAGGATAGAGGGCAAGGCTGCATACTGTTTGCTGCGGAGGCTGCCAAATCTGAGATATTGCTAAAGGTCCCATTACATTAGTAATGGGTATGGAGTGGGGTGATGTATATTGGAAATTCTACCCATATATAGTTTAGGAATTTGCACTTGCCATGTTTTTACCTTCCTTTGACTCCTCTGGGCTTAGCATCGTGACTGGAGCATAGTAAGCAATTAAAAGTGCCTATTGATTTATTGAATGATTGACCGACTTTAGACAAACTGGATTGCCCTGGTCAGGATATCATCCTTCATGAGAGTCAGAGTACAGAGATTGAGACAATGGGAGTTGGCAATAGGGGAGAAAAGGTTCTGAGAAACTTGTAGTCCCTTAGCTACATTAGCTTTTCCTTCAAATATTAAATGAGATAATATTTATAAAGTGCTTGGTGTATAATAGGCACACTATAAATGCTTATTCCCTTCTCTTTTGAAATCTAAGTAACTTGCTCAAGGTTACACAGCCAGTTATTTCTGGGTGTGGTGCTAAGTATCTGAGCCCGGATTCGATCCCAGGTCATTCTGACTCTGGCCGGTGCTCTTACTCACTGAGCCACCTGGCTGCCCCTAAGCAATTGGGGTTAAGTAACTTGCTTAAGGTTACATGTCCAGGTGTTTCTGGGTGGGTGCTAAGTGTCTGAGCCCAGACTCGATCCCAGGTCATCCCGACTCTGGGGCTGGTGCTCTTACTCGCTGTGCTACCTGGCTGCCCCTAAAATGAGCTTTTTTTGCCCTTTTTTAAAAAGAGGGCAATTGGGGTTAAGTGACTTGCCCAAGGTCACACAGCTAGTATTTGTGTTAAGTGTCTGAGGCCATATTTGAGGACTGTTCCTCCTGACTCCAGGGCCAGTGACTCTATTCACTGCACCACCTAGCCACCCTAGAATATTGTTTTTAAAGGCATAAAATACATCCTATAACAAAGGAAACTAATTATATTGAAATACAATTATCAAAATATTCTTCCCTTCCCTTCTCTTCTGTCCTTTCTCTTCCAACACTACCACATATAGGGCTGCAATACCTCTAGGGAAGGCAGTCAGGAGCTTATGGGACTTATCTTTGTTTTCCCATATATCTCTGGTGGTTGGTAGACTTTGTGCTGCTGTAGCACTAGGGCATGAAGTATATCCTGTGGTGTTCTGGCAAGTTTTTAACAACCAGCTCTCCAGAAAAATAAGTACACAGGACATGATTTAAAGTTTAATCTGCATTGTTAACATTTTTTCCATCACTTCCTAAGCCTAGAAATCAACAGAACAATAAATTAAGCCATGATTTGTAGCCTTTGCCCATTTCTGAGATGTAAATGTTCACACTGAAAATTTAACAACCAGCTCTCCAAAAAAAGTACACAAGACACACTTTAAAGTTTAGTCTGCATTATTAACATTTTCTCCATCACTTCCTAAGTCTAGAAATTGACAAAAGAATAAATCAAATCCTGATGTGTAGCCTTTGCCCATTTCTGAGGTATAAATGCTCACACTGAAAATTTTGCAGTCAGTTCTCAAAAGCTGGCTCTAGCACACCTGTACCCAAGAAGAAAACTGATCAATGATGATATATCCTGAGACATATGTGATCCTCTGTTACTGAGCTCAGTCCTCTGTACCTGGGAGCTATTTTCAGCACTGGATATCTCTATGACAACATCAACTTTGGCTACTACATCCCATAATTGACTCATTTGGAGATTATAGTTTACTGATGTATAACATGTCTTTCCAACCCCACTCCACCCTTATCATCTATCTAGCTCAGTTCCCTTTCTTTATGCTTAAGATAATTTGTGTTGGATGCCTCCTAGATGGAAAAGATTTTGGTCTTGCTCGAAAGTCCCCATGGATCTGTGCAATTTTTTAGTTCTAACAATTTCCCAAAAATGTTTGGTAAATATCTTCCTTTCCAGTAGTAGAAGAACTAGTTCTGAAGAGCAGATAGCAGTTATTATTCAAGTTACTTAGGAGTGTTTAGCAGGATAATAATGTATTAACTTAAGTAAATCCTTATTTCCTTGGGTCTCCAAAGAGTTAGCACCAGAATACCAGTGCTGTTCAAGTCTTGATGCTCAAGCTTTCATGGAAAAGGGGTTGTCATAATCTGTTCCTTTTGAAATTGCTGTTGTAGCAGGAAAGGGAAAGTGTAATGACCACTTGATTTTCAATATGCTGCCTATATCATCATCATCATCACTGATAATGAAGAAAAACAAGCAATAGCCTGACTTTTTATTTATGCTATTTATACTTATCTCATTATTTATGGTACCACCCTAGAAAAGATGGAAATTTACTGTGACAACAGAGATTTCTCTTGAGAGAGAAGGCTGGTATAATAGAGAGGGTGGAAAATGGAGTCAGACCTTGGTTCAGTTCCTGCCTCTGACTTTGGTGAACAGTGGGACCATGGGAAAGGAACATTTGTCCTTTCAGAGTCTCAGGCAACTGGTGTAGTCTGTGTTATAGTGCATGGGTTCTTAACCTGAGGTCCATAAACATGTTTTAAAAAATATTTTGATAACTGTATGTCAATATAATTAGTTTCCTTTGTAATATGATGTATTTTATGCATTCAAAAACAATATTCTGAGGAGTCCATGGGCTTCCCTAGATTGCAAAAGGGGTCCATGACACAAAAATAACCTATCCTAGTATGATAGGACCACTATTTACCAGTGTTCTAGCCTCTGTCCATCCTCATCCAACTTGGATAGGCTATTTTCCCCAGAAAATGTCCTGGAGACTTCGTTGGCTGGGGGATCGAAGCTGTCCTTTGGGTCATATTGATGTGACTTCCTGGTGCTCTAAGGGCATCAAAAGATCTGCCTTCATGAGATGAAGCTCTTCCATCATAATGGAGATCCCAAAACATCCTGCCTGCTGACCATTCTTATCACACTCTGCCATCATGCTGACTAGACCCATTTCCATATGTAGATGAGGAGGGCCCCTATTCACCCACAACAAGTGATGGAGTCTCTTTGTTGAGTATATTTTCTATGGCACAATTAAACAAACCACTTTTGATGAAATGTTGAATGACCTTCAAGTTACTTAATTTTTTTCCAACAACAAACTTGAAGAGGTTATGGTGCTTGTCAGACTCACCCTTAATATTGGGCATAGAACAATGAATAATTAGTATAATTTTTAGCATCAAATTCATCATTGGGTGCTAAAACTATGAAAGCAGAAAAACAAAAGATTGGATCAGATCTCTAGGGGTCATCCAATCCATCCTCCTGCATCTGGACAACAAATGCTGGTTTTCATGAAACCATTCTAAGACTGATATGGACTCAAACCATATATTGTAGATTTAGGGCTGGAAGGGACTGTATTTTACAGATTAAAAGCAACAAAATCTGAGTCCCATAGAGAGCGAATGGCTTGCCCAAGGTTATAGTTGGAAGGTGTCAGGACTGGACTTCAAACTCAAGTCCTCTGACTTCAAATTCAGCACTCTTCTCATTATACCATGCTGCTGTCAGTTATCCAAATCCATCATTATAGTTGGACAAACTGATGAAAAGGGACAGTATGAGTTCAACTCCATACTCCAATTTATGAAAAAGATAGGGTTTTATAAACATGAAGTAAAACTATGAAATAGGGGCACTAAGGTGGTGCAGTGGATAGAATGCTGGACCTGGAGTCAGGAAGACCTGAGTTCAAATCCAGTCTCAGATACTTACTAGCTGTGTGACCCTGGGCAAGTCACTTAACCCTGTTTCCCTCCATTTCCTCATCTGCAAAATGAACTGGGGAAGGAAATGGCAAACCACTCTAATATCTTTGCCAAGAAAACCCCTAATGGTGTCATGAATAGTCAGACATAAATGAAATGACAGACTGATTCCATAAGGGTGCTAAGAGACTCCAACTCATAAACAGGTTTTGAAAACCTTCAAATGGTCATCAGATGAAAGATTAGCTTTATGTCAAAAAGGCTTCAAAACACTCTTAGGTTCTGGAAAAGAATCATTCATTAAGTCCAAAGAAGATTTACAGAGTAATCAGAACATTTTAGGGTCTGGAAAGGAATAGCTTAGATTCAAAAAGATTTAAGGAGAGTAATCAGAACACTTTATTTCATCGATGTAAAAACTGCCTGGGTTTATTCCTTTCTTGTAATTTTCCATTTTTTTTTACCTAAATGAGTTCTATTCTAGTATTTTTTTCTGAGATAGTTGTTGTAGACTCTGACCAATTGAATAAACAGTTTGATTCAATTCAGTTTAATTCAATTTAGCCACTTTTTGCTGAGGTCTACTATAATGCAGTTTGGAGCCAAATATCATTTGGTAATAATAATGTTTGTTGTTACATTTAAAAATATTTTTTTTAAAAATCAATAAATACTTATAGAGTTCCTGTTATGTACAAGGCATTGTGGAAGCCACTTGAAAAGTAACCATTTGAGGGGATTAAATGGTAATGCAAGAGGACAATACAAATCACAGAATCCCAGAGGCAGAAAAGATTGGAAAAGCCATCCTAGTCCAATGCATCCCTGAACAAGACTCCTATCTACACCATATTCAACAAGTGGTCATTCATTCTTTGTTAGTCAGCAAAAACCCATTACTTCTCAAGGTAGATTGCACTTCTTTTTGGTTGTCTCAATTTAGAAATTTTCCCTTAACTTTAGCCTAAAGCTGCCTCCTTGCAATGTCTACTGTTTTCTTTTCTTCATTGCTCTCTAGAACCAAAAAGAATAAATATTTTCCATGTGAGATTCCTTTGAATACTATCATAACCACTTATGCCTTCCATTTTCCAGGTTAAATAGCCTGATTTCTTTCATTAACCTCATATGGCATGATATAGATGTACTTCATACTGGTTCCTCCTTTGGATGGTCTCTCACTTAATGATGATGCTTCCTAAAATGTGGTATCCAGAATGAATATAATACTCCAGGTGTCATTTTACTCGGGTGAAATACAGTGAGACCTCCTTAGCCTCGTATATTATACCTGTGATCACATTAATTTTCCTGGCTGACATATTACATTGATGACTCATACTTGGTTTGCTGTCACCCAAGATCCCTAGTTCTTTTCAGAAAAAAAACTTTTGTCCTACCATGTCTCCCATAGTTTGTACTTGGGCATTTGATTTTTTTAACCCAAGTAAAAGTTTTATATTTTTATTTGCTCAATTAAATCTTATTGGATTTTGTCCAATATCCTAGCCTGTTAAGATCTTTTTGGAATCTGACTATAACATCCAAAGTGTTAGCTATTCCTTTCAGTCTTGTATTATCTGCAAATGTGATAAAAATTCCATTTAATGCCTTTATCTAAATCATTGATAAAATGGTAAAAATCACAGGGCAAGGCACAGATCCCTGATCCTTTCCTCTCCTGGGGACCTTCTTCCAAGTTGATATCAAATTATGAATAGTTACTCTTAGGTATAGGTAGCTTGTTTGTGAAGTTCCCCTAACTGTATTATCTTCTAGGTTACATTTCTTCATCATTCCCAAAGAGTAGCATTAAAGACTTTGTGAGATGCTTTGCTAAAATCCAGGTGCAGCATTCTCATGATCCACCAGCCTAGTAACTCTGTCAAGAAAAGGAAATAAGATTAGTGAGACATAACATTAGTTTTCTCATAAGATTTGTCAGCCATGTTGTCTCTCTGTGATCATCACTTCCTTTTCTAGCCATTCCCTTAATAATTTGTTCTAGAGCATGAATTTCTAATCTTTTTTATGGTGTCATTGACCCCTTAAGCAGTCTGGTGAAGCCTATAGACCCTTCTCAGAAAAATGTTTATTGTTTTTCCATGGAACTGAGAAATAAGATACACGGGGTATAGAAATCTTCCTTAAAATACAGAAAAATAGAAGGGGGGATAAGAGAAGGTGAAAGTGATAGAAGGGAGGGCAGAATGGGGAAAGGGGTACTCAGAAGCAAAATACTTTTGGGGAGGGACAGGGTGAAAGGAGGGATGAGGATGGGGGAATAGGATGGAGGGAAATACAGTTAGCAATAGTAACTGTGAAAAAAATATTTGAAGCAAATTTCTCTGATAAAGTTAGCCTCATTTCTCTAACACATAGAGAACAGTGTCAAATTTATAAAAATAAGAGCCATTTCCCAATTGATAAACGATCAAAATATATGATCAGTTTTCAGATGAAATAATTAAAACTCTATAGCCATATGAAAAAATATTCGAACTCACTATTGTTTGGAGAAATTAAAGTTAAAACAATTCTGAGGTACTACCTCATGCCTATTAGATTAAATAATAAGAGAGAAAAGGTAAATGACAAATGTTGGAGGGGCTGTGGGAAAAATGAGACATTAATATACTGTTGTCATAATTGTGAATGGATTAAACCATTCTATAGAACAATTTGGAACTATGCCCAAAGGGCTATAAAACCATGTATATCCCTTGACATAGCAATACTTCTAGTAGGTCTATATCCCAAAAGAGATAGAAAACAAAAAGGAAAAGGACCTATATGTACAAAAATATTTATAGCAGCCCTTTTCTGGCGGTAAAGAATTGGAAATTGAAGGGATACATATCAATTGGGGAATGACTTAATAAGTTGTGGTATGTAATTGAGATGGAATACTATTGTACTATAAGAAATTATGAGCAGGATGCTCTCAGAAAAACTTAAAAGACTTATATGGGTCGATGCAAAGTGAAATGTAATGGGTACAAAGTAACAACAATATTGTAGGATGGTCATTTGTGAAAGACTTAGCTATTTTCATCAATACAATGATCCATGACAGCTCTGAAGGACTTAGGATGAAAAATGCTAACCATCCGCAGAGAGAGAACTGATGGTGTCTGAATACAGATTGAAGCAACCTTTGGGATTTTTTTTCTTTCCTTTTTCACTTTTCCTGATTTTTGTATCTATGTTTTCTTTAACAACATGACTATTATGGATATATTTTGCATGACTACACATGTATAACCTGTATGGAATTGCTTGCCTTCTCAGTGAGGGGCAGTGGGGAGGGAGGGAGGGAGAGAATTTGGAACTCAAAGTTTTAACAGCAAATGTTAAAAATTGTTGTTTGCAGGTAACTGGGGAAAAATTAAATACTAAATAAATGCAAAAAAAGAATAATGTTTGTTGTCTGCATTCATAACCAGAGGGAATGATAAATTTTAGTGAGAAGTTAGTGAAAATAAATATATAGTTTTTTTTCCCATTCAGATTTGCAGATTCCTTGAAATCTATCCATGGATACAGATCCCAGGTTAAGAACCCCTGTTCTAAGAATTTTGCCAGGAATTTGAAGGTAAGCTCTTAGGCTTATAATTCTATTCTCTTTCCTTTTTTGAAAATTGGATTAGAATCTGACTTTATTCAATCCTCCACTGAAAAATCACTGATAGTAGTTTATCAATCACACCCACCAGTTCTTTCAGAGCTGGCAGACAGTATATGATTAAGTAAGTGCCAAACATCACCCCCTTTCCCCTGATTCTCCCTTACAAGTTTTACAAGGTATCCAGGGAGCTGCAGAGAAGTGGAAATTCCCTTTCTATCTCAGTTTGGATTTGAACTAGCTTCAGATAGAGAGGGGTGCAAATGTAAAAAGGCATATGTTCAGTGACAAGTGCTAATCAAGTGATGTATCTGAAAACAGAAGGCCTGAGATACGTTTGGGCCCTGCCTCTGGCATTTTCCCTTCATGGGCTTCAGTCTCCTCTTTAAAACAGGGCTCATCATATATCTCATGGGGCTAATGGGAGTAAAGCAGACTGAAAAAGAAAGAAGGAAAGTCAGGTTCAACTGCAACATAACAAAACACATGCACAAGGACTGTAAGGGGGGAAGGAAATAAATATTTATTAGTACCTACTCTATTTCAGGCACTGTACAATTATTACCTCATTTGATCCTTACAATAACCCTGCAGAGTAGCAGCTATTATTATGTCCATTTTATGGATTTGTAACTGAGGCAATTAAGTGACTTGTCCAGAGGCACACAGATACATTGTCTAAGTTTGTCTTTGAACTCAGGTTTATCCTAACCAGAGACCCAGTGCTCTGTCCATTGTACCACCTCTTTGCCTCTAGGCAAGAGAGGTATTGGTTACTTCTGTACTATTCATAGGGATAGTTTAGTTCAGTAAGGGGAGATGGAAGCAACCAAAGGCCATTAGGAGAGGTATCTATACAGCAGTCTCTTGGGGGAGGGGAGTTCTGTGTGTAATAAGTAATTGAGATATTAGGGATTTTAAAAATCAGGCATTCATAATTTAGGAAATGAATTCATGTTTGAGGACTTGGCAAGAGAGTGTGTCTGGATCAGTGCAAACCCATCCCTACACTTCTCAGACTATTTGCTCTCCTGATAGCAGGTGAGTAACTCCATCTTTATCAACAAGAGAGAGCAGTATTGCTTTTGTAGTTAGAATGAGGATTGAACATTGCCATATTAAGAGTCTAGTTTGTTTCATACTGGGATTGTTTATTTAAAAAGGGGTAGAGATTGTAGCAAGTGGGGTGGGTGGGAAGGAGAGTCAGTGGGGCATGGTCCAGTCATGTGGTGTAGGACATTCATTAGTCAGAGGATATCTGTACTTGGATAGATTTTTGTTTGTGTGCCTTTAGTACTACCACTAGCTATTCCCTTATATCCTTTCTAGGGCCTAACAATCTGAGTCAGACCCAATAAAGACCCAGAGTCAGCTCTTGGGCCATGTTATGCATTCCCAGGGTCTGGTCAAAAGAAGGCTTTTGAGCAGAATGGGCCAAAGGCTGCCTTTGACAAAGGTCATCTGATCTTTCAGAGGCTCTCTCCTAGTATCTGGTGCGCTTCCCTGATTTTTATTCCTATGTTTCTTTCCCTAACTACCTCAAACCTTTTGTTGCTCATTCATGTCTCATTCTTCATGACCCCATTTGGGGTTTTCTTGGCAAAGATACTAGAGCAGTTTGTCATTTCCTTCTCCAGCTCCTTTTACAGATGAAGAAACTGAAGAAAACAATGTTAAATGACTCACCCAGATCACATAGCTAGTGAGTGTCAGAGATCGGATTTGGACTCAGGAAGATGAGGTCTTCCTGACTCTAGGTCTGGCACTATCCACTGCACCACCTAGATCAAACCTACACAAGTCAAAATCTTACAAGGCCCTGAGCCCCATTAAAGTTTTAAAATACTTTTGGGTATTCTGTATCCCATTTTCTTAATGGACTATTGTAATATTGCAAAGTTTTCAAGACCCAAAGAAATAACCTATAATGGTGGTACTTCAGCGGGGATAGATATTTTTGGACAAAGGTATTGTCCAAATTTGGACAATACTGTATTGCACTCTGGAACAGAGACATAACAAGCAATTTTTACACCAGTGAAGGGAGCAGGGAAGGGGTGGATCAAGGAGGAGGATATCTAGGGTTTGGTTGTCGGTAAGTGGTAGTTGGGCAGGGAATAGGCAATCTAATAACTTTCTGTTTTAACTAATTCTTCTAGCAAATTCAGTGCTTCCTGGGGCAACACTCTGGGAGCTCCATCCTAGGTCTTGCTCTCCTTGGAGGTGGCTGCCCTTTCTGTTTACTCACAAAGTTGGGTTTGCTTTGGGATAATGGTGCTACATAACTTGAGGTTTATCAGTGAACATATGTCTTTTGATTTCTGATCCTTCTGTGGGAATTTTCTTTTTAAAACAAGCATAGATTTATTTAGCCAGCCATTTATTAGCTAGCTAAGCACTGTACTAGGCAATAAGGGACATATGAAGGTGGTAAAGGCATAATCCTTCTCTTAATTACCCTGTCATTGCCCATTCCCCTTTGGGAAATCTTGGAGATGTTTGAGATTTCCAGCTGCAAGCTTCGCTTCTCTGTGTGAAGCATCCTGAGCCCACGGCCTTCAAACAGGCACATGCTGCTCTCCTCCGATTAGATCAGTGCTGATAGCTAGGGCTGCCTTTTCTTTTCCTTCTCACCTGGTTTTAAAGTGTGCAGTGAGAGACTTAGAAAATGAGCCTCTAAAGCGGCGAAGCAAAGATAACCTTGAAGACAGCATACGAACACGCATATCGATAGACTGATGTGCGTACGTATTGATTCCTTGCTGCCTCTCCCAGATTTCCTAGGCCTTCTGCTGTTTGTAGAGGTTAGTTAGAAGTAATGCTACAAAATACCCTTTTCTTCCCAATAAGCCCTGGGCAGATTTTGCAGGTGTTTATAAATACATAAGTGATGAAGAACACAATACAGATGGCAGCACTACTTGGTGGTTATTGATGAACAGATACAGCTATAAGCTGAACTCAAGACCCATGGCAGGCACACAGTACCTAGACAAAATAGACATCCCCTGTTGGGACACCCAGGATCATTAGAGATCCTTCTTCCCTGGCTTCTAGTTGGAAAAACGAGCCAGTTAGTAAGAGAACTGGAAACAAAGTGGGTGCCCATTGACTAGGGAATGACTGAACAAATTGTAGTATATGATGTATCAGAATGCTATTGTACTATAAGAGATGATGTACGTCATCTATGTATAATACTATAAGAGATGATGAACAACCCAGAGAAACATGGGAAGGCTATGAACTGATGCAGGTTATAGTACACAGAGTGAAAACATCATGCAAAATGACCACAATAAAGGCCAATTGAAGCAGCCCCAAAAGGCAGCTGAAGTCAGGTACAGCTGACCTGACTGAGCAATAACAACACAAACAACAGCGGTGACA
>NW_027186473.1:2144773-2191622 GCF_028583685.1 Petaurus breviceps papuanus
GAGACAGAGAGACAGAGAGAGAAAGAGAGACAGAGAGAGAGAGAAAGGGAGAGACAGAGAGAAAGAGAGAGAGAGACAGAAAGAGACAGAGAGACAGAGACAGAGAAAGACAGAGACAGAAAGAGAGAGAGACAGAGAGAGAGAGACAGAAAGAGAGAGAGAGAGACAGAAAGAGAGAGACAGAGAGAGAGACAGAGAGAGAGAAAGAGAGACAGAGAGAGAGACAGAAAGAGAGAGAGAGACAGAGAGAGACAGAAAGAGAGAGACAGAGAGAGAGACAGAAAGAGAGAGAGACAGAAAGAAAGACAGAGAGAGAGAGAGACAGAGAGAGAGACAGAAAGAGAGAGAGAGACAGAGAGAGAGACAGAAAGTGAGAGACAGAGAGAGAGAGACAGAAAGAGAGAGAGACAGAAAGAGAGAAAGACACAGAGAGAGAGAGACAGAGACACACACACAGAGAGAATCTTTTAATTTTCCAGAGAAAGACAATGACCAAAATTGATTCGAGAGGATAGAGCGTGAAACACACAACCCTTCTCGCAATGGAGGATAAGTAAGTATGGTGTTGAATGTTACATATGCTGTAAGACAGTGTCACTATGTTGGTTAGGTTTCCTTGACTATTTTTCTTTATTCAAAGGGAATATACAATGATTAGAGGTGGTAGGGGGAGGAGATAGCAGTAAAATGATTGTGGTATAAAAAAGCATTAATAGAATTTTTTTTTTAAATTAAGTAAACATGATTCTTCTTCTGAAGGTGTAAACTTGGGTTTGAGGCTGGGGGCTCGGGAAGGTGCAATTCTCATCAGTTTTCCTCCACACATTAAACTGGGATAAGTGCAATAACCTAACAACACTGCAGAGGATAAGTTCCTTGGGGTCAGTGGCTGCTTGGTTTTTGTTTCCGAGTCTAGCACATGTGCCTTGCACACGGGAAGTTCCTAATAAATGTTTGTTGAGTGGAATAGACAGGGTAGGAATGGAAATGCTAGTAGATATTTCTGAAACAACCTTTGGCAAAATTCTGTGTGATCAAAATGCTGCGTGGGGAGGTATTCTCAAGGAGAACTCATAGCAGCAGCTGCTGGGGTCCAAATCTGCACTTACCTTTTGTGAGAGCATCTGAATGGGCAAGCTGGAGATGCCTGTGACTGTGGGTTCTACTGTGGTAGCTCCCTTGGCCTGGAGCAGCACTATGTAGGGAAACAAGGCAAGAGGAACAGTATCACCCTGACTCCAGGGCCAGCATCCTAGCCATTGCATTGGATTGAGAACTGACTACAGAGGGAGGAAGACCTCAGACACACACACACACACGCACTCACATACACACAAACACACACAATCACTATTTTCACTAACCTTGAACTGAAATCGAGCATTTCCTTAAAACACGAATGAGATATGAAAAGGGCTCTATAAGGCTTCATCAGATCACACACAGAAAGTTAAGAATGTTTCCTGCTCTAAGAATATGTTTCAGAGAGAGTGCAGACCTCTATTGGGAGTTTCCTTGCCCATGTGCTCCCTGAATGAATGAAATCACAGGTCTAATCCCCATCTATCCCAAAGGGGCCGTGGAAGAAGTGGGGAGATACAGATTCAAATCCCAGCTTTGCCACTTAACTATCTGCGTGACTTCAGACAAAGTTGCTTCTTCTCCCTGGGTTTCAGTATCCTTATTGGTAAACATGAGGAGGTCCGGTAATTGACCTCTAAGTTTCCTTCCAACTGTAAATCTAAGATCCCAAGTGTATAAGATATATATTTTGTGCTTTGCGAGGTGTGTGGAAACAAAAAGCATTTCAATCTGGGATATCAAGGAAGGCTTTATGGAGGAAGTGGCATTTGAACTAGGTTTTGAAGGCTGAGGAGGGATTTAACAGGAAGAGGATGGACTCACCGAATCTTGGAGTTGGAAGAGAGTTAAGACGTCATCTCACTTAATGTCCACCTGAACAGGATCCCCTCTACAACATACCTAACAAATGGTCAGTATAGTCTCCAGTGTAGTGGGGGTAGGAGGGTTTTGGGCTAGAAAGATCACATTCTAGTTACAAGGAAAGGTGTGGACAAAGTTAGTCAGGTAGGAAAACACAGGATGTGTTTGGGGGTACTCTTGTCTGATTGACTGATTTGCCTTGATGAGAAACAATGAAGTGAACTCAGTTATGGCAATGGGCTGTCTGAGAAGGAAACATATTGTTTACCTATTCATAAGGAAGTGCAGAACCATAATGAGCCATTTGTATACCTAATGCAAGCCTGGGGGAAGCCCTACTACATGGGGAGAAGGGAAATCTCACCCTGTAAGCAATATTGGGGGAAGGATCACATCCCAGGACACTGGGAGTTTTCTGCATTGCTGGAGAGAAAGGGTGGAGAAGGAGACCGGAAAAAGAGGCATCCTGGGTCCAGGGCTGTGGATGCTGGAGGGAGGAATCTTGCCCCATATTATTTATACTGCTCAAGGCAGGATGAGGAAGCGAAGCAAGTCTTGGAAAACGTTTTTTCTATATTTCCTGCCCTTGGGCAAAGTTCTGTGGTCCCTGCACATTTACCACTATGGGTAGATGAGCAGACCAATCTTTTGCTGGTTTACAGAATAAGTTGGACTTTATTAGTAAATGTGAGCAATTTCTTGGAAAGCCCATATGAGATTGGCTTTATACATTTTCTATACATGGTGCTTGTAGGGGAGGGATTGGTAATTGGGAGAATAAGAGACACTGTTTTGTCTTTTGGTGGTTTATCTATTAGTTTTTCTGTGGGTTTATTAAGTGCATAAATTAGCTGTGTAAAAATCTGACCTTTATCCAGAATCAAAAAGTTGAGGAAATATAGTTCATGCATATCCCTTCACCCTCTTTCAATTATTATTTGTCTATACACATTCATATATACTTTTTCATATACACATATATATTATATTTGGTTTTTAACTCTCAAAGCTAGATATACAATATAGGCTTGTTAAAACAATGTCCTTGTAATTCTCCTCACAATGAATTCCTCAGACCATTGTAGGAGACATCTAAATAGCTTATGATGAATCTTAATGTCACTATTACTATGCATCCATGAATCCAAAGTGATGGGAACAGAGGGAGTAAAAAAAGCCAAACAACTCACAGTCCTTTAAGAATCAGCCAAATCCCAACGACTACATACAAGTGCTAAGGTAATGCCTTTTCTGGTCCCTCCCTCATGTGATGATGGTTAAGTCTGCAAAGAAGCCAGGTGAATCTTGGTCAGAGGACTACCCACTCCCCACACCCCAGACACTATACCGATTCTAGGACTCTTGTCTGTTATCTTCTAAGGCTGGTTAAGGCTACCTCCGTAGCAACTTGTTCCATGAGATGAATAAAGTTAAGGGTTAAAATATTTTAGGAACTATTTTCGCCCACACAATTGTCCACTGGCCCATTTCATACATGCGAGGAACCTTAGAATGTGAAATACTGAAGAAAAGGACTTTATTGGAATATTAACCTGTTTGCTGTATCTTCAGATGGCTCTAGATATTTGGAGACCAGTTCAAGAGAGTTACAAGGTAAATAAAAAAAATCTAGACCATGAACAAACACTGGCACCTTTATCCTTTGAGTATATGACTTCCTGTGAAGAAGAGCATTTCTCAGAAGCCCAGCCAAAGCCTTGAAGAATAATTTCCTACCTCTATGAGATCAAGTCTAACTGTGAGATGGGTCAGATTCTCACCCCACTTCCTTTTCACTCTTCTCAGCCCCCTCTACCAATGATCTCAAAAGGCAGATCTGTAAATGGAGGGAACAGGTAACACTTTGCCTCCCTACCATTTGCCAACCTTAAACCTTTTCCAAGATGAGGAACTTCCCCAATAAAAAGTCAACAATAAAGACTTTATCTGAAAAAGAAGGACAAGCTGAGAAGCCATTTGGGGAGTTTCCATACTGCCATCCCAATCTGGGCACAGATTTCTAGGTTAATAGCTCCCCTCCCATCTCCAGCCCTCTGAGGGTTCCATTAGTGGTTTAGACCATCCTGTTATAAATCTCATTAGGACATGTGAGAACTATGAGTGGGTGTTCTCCCTGTCTAGTATAGATACTATTTACCACATGATCACTCTCTCAGAGAGGCCTGTGCTATCAAGTGTAGGAACTGAAATGGGGGGGGGAGGAACTGATCAATCCTTATAACTTTTAAGTGCTTCACACAAAAAGCCCTCATTGCTGCAATGAGTAGTCCTAATTTCATTAGTTTCTGTAGCTCTAAGAGGCTATGATTTTATGACCTGATCATTGTCCTTCCAAGGATTTTATCATTTCTCTGGGGATTTGTGATAAAAGGTATGGGTCTGATAATCCAATAGGAATTCAGAGGGGGAACATCAATATGGACTGGCATAGCCAAAGAAGTCTTCATAGAGAAAGTGGGAGAATATTGCCTGAATGAAGACAAAGGTGGGACAGAGTTTGATGTATGTAGAGCTTAGTGTATAAAAGTTACTGACTTCAGCAGAATTTGTATGTTGAAGGGTTTTCAGTAATAAAGATTTTAAACTTTAATGGGGGTCGTATTGTGGATGGGCAGCTAGATAGTACAGTGGATAAAGTGCTGGGCCTAGAGTCTGGAAGACCTGAGTTCAAATCTGACCTTAGACACTTACCAGCTGTGTGACTCTGGGTGAGCCACTTAATACTTTTTGCCTCAGTTTCCCCATCTGTAAAATTAGCTGAAGAAGGAAATGGCAAACCATTCCAGTATCTTTGCCAAGAGAACTCCAAATGGGGTCATGAAGAGGCAGATATGACTGAACAACAATGACAACAATATTGTAGAAGGCCTTGAATGCCTGACTAAGGAGTTTGCATTCTGTCATCTAGACACTGGAAGAGACTAGAACAGCAAAATTATGAGTTGAATTTAAGATTTTTTTCAAACAGAGGAGCACCTTGGTATAGATAGCATTTAGGAAGGCTTGTCTGACAATATTACACAGGAAAAATTAGAGTTGAGAGTCTTGAAGGACTGCTATCAAGTCATCCAGCTAATGAGGCCTTGGACTAAGGTGGTGAGAATGGGAAGACAGAAGAAAGATCTAACTGGGGAGAAATTTCAAAATAAAACTTAGAGATTGACTGGACAGAGGCAATTTCTTCCAGGATGTAAGAATGGTGGTACCACAAATAGATAAGAGTGATCTTTCCCTGGGCCAAACTAGAATGAATTTGGGACATCTGGGTAGGAGAAGGGCCTGCTCCCAGTGGAGGCAGCTCTCCCCTCTCCACTCTTATTCATCTCTTACTCTCTCCCCTATCTGCCCAGAACCTATCGGGGCTGCTTAATTATTCACACACCTTCGATAAGAGACCCCAACTGCATTCTGATAAGATGGCAGACTAGCAGGCCTTATAATCAGCTCTAAAGGCAGTTAGATAGGCCAGTGGATAGAGCATTGAACCTGGAGTCAGGAAGACCTGAGTTCAAATCTGACCTCAGACATTTCCTAGCTGTCTGACCCTGGGCACGTCACATAACCTCGGTCTGCCTCAGTTTCCTCAACTGTAAAATGAGGGTTACAATAGCACCTACACCTGAGATTAGAATTCAGGTTTTCCTGACTTTAGGCCTAGTGCTCTACTTCATCAACACCCCAAATTGGGTGTGTGGAGAAGTAACTATATATTAAAAAGGAGACAGAAGGAACTGTCAGGAGTAGGAGGATAAGTAGACTCTTCTACAAACTAAGGGAGGAGATCAGTAGTGCTTAATGCCCAAAAGAGGCTAAGAAGACTGAGTACCTGGAAAAGGCCCTGGATACAGAAAGAGGTGGATCATTGATGACCCCCAAGAGTGAGGAGGACGAGAGTCTTAAGGCTCCTTAAATTCTGAGTGGCTGTGAACCACTAAAGAATGTTGTTTCTACCTTCAACATCCATCTCTCCTCCTTTCTCCTCTATTCTCGTTTCTCTTCATTTAACTTAATTTCCCTCCCCAAGCCTCAAACCAAGATAACAAATAGATAGAGGCTTGGTGGTCAGGTTTAGGGTGCTTGGCCAGAGTTGCACATACAGGGTTTGGGTTATGGGAAAGTATAATTCCCCTTTTCTTGCCCCATAAGCTCTGTGCATGGAATGGAGGCAGTTCCAAGGTTTTTAAAAAAGGACAGGTGTCAGGAGACCCAATTTTCTGTTTGAGTATTGACCTTCTCTCTGCTTTGGCTCCTCAACCCCCCTTATTTCTGTCTTTCAAATGGAAATAATCATCCCGCATTCACCTACCTCATGCAGATACTGGACAGATTGATTAGTTAATGTTTACAATTGCTTTCAGGATGAAAAGTGCCAAGTATTATTATTATTATTATGTTCTCTTAAAGAAATTTTATAGCTGTTAAAAGAAAGTACAGGCTAGGTTCTTATCTTAAAACATACACACACACACACGTGTACACACACACACAACCAAAAACATTTTCATGGGTAGAATATTTATTTGGTCTCCCCAAAAAGGTATCAAGAATGACCTGGTCAATTTACTCCCCAGGAGTGTAATTGGGGCACTGGGGTGAAGGTGAATGTCAATGCTTGATTTCAGCCAGGAACATGGGATCTTCTCCAGATGCACTGCTGATAAAATGTTGCTTTTGCATCTTGTCAGATGGCTTTTGCCTCAAATGCTACTGACATCAAGTTAAATAATATAAAGGGTGTAGGAGATGAAGCATATCTGGGTGGGTTTTTTTCCTCCCACTTTGAACTTACAACCCTTTCACCTTGGCTCAGAATCAATTATACTTCCTTAGGGGCCACATGCAGTTTTCTCTACAGAGGTTTTCTTCTTCTTTTTTAATATATTCGAGACCCAGAAGGCTCAGTACTTAAAAATTTTAAAAAAGTAAAAAATGTTACATTCCTTATGAACATCTTGTTTTCCATCTGGGATGAGGCTTTTTCCTGTTTTCAGGCTGATATAGAGTCAGGGGAAGTTATAAAGAAAGTCTTAAATTACTTCTTTGCAAGTAAAAAAGAAATCTTTCTTGGTTTGAAGTCTAGGTCTTGAGAATGGATGCTGGTGGCCTGAGGTGCCCAGTCTGCTTGTCTGGAAGCTCCTTAGGCCTTGGTGCTTTTAGCATGATTTATGCATAAACTTTTAAAGTGAAATTTATAAACTGCATTAAATGCTAAGGAAGAAGCATAAAAATAAGTAATTTGAGAGTCTGGAGCAGTAGAACACTGTGTACAAATAGTCCAAATGAAAATAATAGGTTAATATATGCATCAGAGAAGAGTAAATGGCTTTCTGATATGAAGGGGCCAGACTTTGGGAAATTCTTTAATTATCTCCTAATTGCCTGGATGAGCTAGTGCTGGGGGAGATTGATGAAATCAAAGGGGGCCGATTAGAAGAAGAAAGAAGTAGCATTGTAGCTAGGGTAGTAGTAATAGACTTGGTCGATTGGACCCCAGGGTAGAATCAGGAAAATGAAGTACTGTCTCCTTGAACTTTGCCAATTGGTGAGAATTTCATCTCTTCTAGGTTCTCAAAGTTTTAAGTGACTTCACAAGCCATCTAGCTCAACTCATACCTGAAGCATGGACGTCCTCTTTAGCTTTCCAGACAAATAGATAGTAACTCAACAGTGAAGGGAACTCATTACTTTCTGAGGCAAGCATTGTTATTTCAGACAGCATGAATTGTTTGGAAATTTGTCTCTTTTTTTTTTTGCCTTTTTGGGAGGGCAATTGGGGTTAAGTGACTTGCCCAAGGTCACACAGCTAGTAAGTGTTAAGTGTCTGAGTCCAGATTTGAACTGGGTCCTCCTGACTCCAGGGCCAGTGCTCTATTCACTGCGCCACCAAGCTGCCCTGGAAATTTGTCTTTTCAAAGTCAAAATCTACCCCTATGCAGATTGGTCTTCTGGAACCAAATAAAACATCTCTTTCTCATGCTAGACCTTCAAATTAAATCATATCCTTTCCTAAGGTGTGTCTCTTTAAGTTAAATATCCAACTTACTTCAACTGATCCTCTTCTGGTATGATTTCCAATCCCTTCACCACCTTGTTTATCCTTCTCTGAAAGTGCTTCAGTTTGGTGGTGTCCAAATTCAATGTATTACTCCAGATACAGCCTCACATCTAGGAGGGCTATCTGAACCCAGCTTCCCAAAGGCTATGAAAGGATTCAAACATGGAAGATGATGGATTACCTACTATTATGCAGGGACTAGTCTAGCTAAATTCAGAGAGGCTTTTACCAGAAGGCTGGCCCCCAGATGATGGTTTTTTTGTATTTTTTTTTTTTTGGTGAACACAGCAACTCATGAAAACTGTTTCTGAAGTCAAAGAAGCATCATGAATTGCAGAGGCAGAAACTATACCCACACTGATGAAATCATGGCTCTTTTAAGTGGAAGTAAAATCATATTAACTTTTTTTAGGCTGCAGAGCCATACTGTTCACTCATATTAAGTTTCGTAGTCCACTAAAGTCCCCAGGTCCTTTTCATAACAAACTATCAGCACATCCCAGTATTGCCAGAGATAGTTATCTATCAAGGCAAGTCATTTAATAGTTTAATTAAATAGTCATTCAATCTATTCATGCCTCTGTTTGCTCATGGGTAAAATGGGCATAATAATACTTGAATCACCAATTTCACAGGACAATTGTGAAGGAAGAGATTTATAGTGCTATTTTCTTAAATCATTGTAATTTAAATATGATTCCTTTTTATAAAAAGTCTGTAGAGACTCTGTTGTCTGGGAGAAGTGCCAGGTGCCCTGGAAGATGAAATCTTTTTTAAAAAATTTATTTTTTCAATTAACAAAAATGAAATTTTTCCTCCCTCTCACTCACCCCCTCTCAACTGGAAAGAAAGAGAAAAACAAAATCCTTGAAACAAATATACATAGTCAAGCAAAGCAAATTCTGGTGTTGGCTATGTCCCCTCCCCCAAATATCTCCTTTTGTCCCCTGAGTCTATCACCTCCTTGTCAGTGGTAGGGAACATAAGTCATCATTGGTTCTCTGGAATTGTGGTTGGTCATAGCTCTGACTTTAACGTTACAAGGCTAGCTGTGTTGATGTGATTTTAGCTGTGTTTGTGTTCCTGGAGAGCATGGGGCCTGCTTAGCAATGGTCTGTGCTTGGAGCCAATGCCCTTTAGTTAATGGCAGTAATTGCCATTGTCAAGGCTTTTTTTTTGCTTGTGATTTGCTTTGGGAATTTGTGTGTCTTCTTCCCATGAAGAAAACCCATCCATATGTGCACCATGTTGGTCTTTCTCCCACTGCTATTGTTTCCCAATATTCCCCAGCTTGGTCAAATTATCCCACATGCTGTTGCCAGTAGATTCCTCTGCTGACTGTTCCTGGTCCCTCTTCCCCATACAGCTGACCTAACCTAACAGCAGCTGCTTGGCTAACTGCTGACATCACTCCACCCCTCTGCACAGAGTTGGGTCATCAAGACTATGGTGCAATAAGAATGGCTTCACTGTTGCCGATTCCCTCTGGGAATGTACTATTCAAGTCATTCTCTCAAACTGCCAATGAAATATGGTTACACCCTGCTAAACCAGCAATGGTTTCTCCCAAATATAGTATAATTTGGAGCAACTGCAATTGTATGACTTGTCCTATTGTCCTTTAATAAAAAATTACACAATCCAAACCAAGTTATTTTAATGGCCATTTTGCCCTACCTGCTGCCTTCTACATCAAAGAATTTTAGACTCTGTGATCATTATTAAGGCAAATCAGCGGGATCCTCTAGGGAATTTGATTGTGTTATAGAGAAAGCATTCTTTGTAAGTAAAATAACATTCACATCTCTCTTCCAAGATACCAATGACTTTAGGAATAACATGTTCTTGTTCACTTTTCAGCTCTGCTGTGGGTCTTTCCCCTGACCTGTCATTTTATTAGTTATCTATTTAAAATAGGATAGGTAAGGGATACAATTATAACCTAATTTGGAGAAACTGCTGGTGTTGCCTGATTCCCCTCATGAGTACAGGGGAAACAGGTTGCCAGCAGGATTCGTAAAAGGGTCAGTAGTACTACCAAAAACCCTAACCCAGGCGATGTACCACAACCAGCAGTGCATGTGAGCTGCCTGCTTCAGCAGTCTCCTGTACCCTACTCATTTAGTTTGCAGTGAAGCAAGGGGGGGGGAAGGGGAGGGAGAGAGAGAAAGAGAGACAGAAAGAGAGAGAAAGATAGAGAGACAGAGACAGAGACAGAGAGAGATAGAGAGACAGACAGAGAGAGACAGAGACAGAGAGAGAGGGGGGGAGAGAGAGAAAGACAGAGAGACAGAAAGAGGAGAGACAGAGACAGACAGACAGACAGAGGAGAGAAAGATGGGGGGGGAAGAGACAGAGACAGAGAGTGAGCGACAGAGAGAGAGAGAGATATTACTTACTCTTCTGTGTGTGACAGAGGCAAAGTGGAATGAGCCCCAGAATTGGAGTTTTGAAGGACCAGCTTTGGTACTTAGTACCTATATGACATCAGGTAAATCACTTAATCCCCCTGACTCAGAATTTCCTCATCTGTAAAGTAAGAGGCTTGGTTTAGAGACAATAAACTCCATAAAAGTTCATGTCAGTTTAAAATCCTATGAAGAAAGTCGAGTAGTTGATCATTTTCACGAGGCTTTTCAGCCTGTCTACTGTTCCATTAAACTTGGCTTGATGTAAGTTTGTTACGGAAAAACCTTTGGAAAGTTGGATATTTTGTTATTTCCTAAACTCAATACACTCTTAGAAATTTCTTGTCAGCAGAATCTCAGGTTTGGCGAGGTCACCCACAACATCACTGTCAATAAAAACAAAATTCCTCTAGAGGGCACTAAGAGATTCCTCTTGAAATGAGAGGCCTGTCTGTAGAGCACAGTTTTCCAAAGTGGTATTTTGTTGCAAATGTGATGAATCGAACTAAACTAATGTTTAGATACATATTTTTCCCACTGAGAAATCATACTTTACTGATGTTTGGATTGGTGTGACTGACTATCCTGCACACAATGGAGGTAACAAATCTAGTCTGGGGGAAGCCTTTTTCTGTGTCTTCCACAGTTGTTTTCAGTTTAAAGGGCAGGATCCAAATTCCAATGGCATTCCATGACATAATAAGGATCTTAACCCTTGACCCAGATTCTCTGCTTTGTCCCATTAGACCTATCAGGCAAGGCAGTGTGGTATAATGGATAGTGTCCTGGACTTAGGATCAGAAATTCATGGGTTCAAATCCCACCTCTGACCTTTATTAGCTGTGTGACCTTGGGCAAATCCTTTCACTTCTTGGGAACTTCTGTAAAATTAAGTAATTGGACTAAATCATCTCCCAGCTCTAAATCTATGCACATTGGCTCATTCCATGAGAGGGAAAGGAACCAAGATATCCAGCTGTTTGCATTGTCGAATTTAAGCATCTGAATTGGGGAGAAAGCCAGGGACAAGTATCATGTTCTCTGCATAATGAGGAACTCCTCAGGAAGGACTTTCTGGCCTTTCCCTTACTTCCTTAAGAAGGATCATTTGGCCTCTCCTTTGGCCACCTGTAACAACCTGGCTACATGAGAATTTCCTCCACCGAAGGCATAAATCTTAGAGAGTAGTCTGAGGTTCAGAGAGGCGGTGACTTTTTGGGGCTCATGCAGCTAGAAAGGGTGAGAGGAGGGATCTGAGGCCAGGTCTTCCTGGCTCCCACTTATCACAACACCACACACTGTCTTTAGCTTAGACAAACTATAATTAAATCATAGCCTGTGGATGAGCTTCTCAGGAATTTTAAACTGAATCAACCATTTAATTTGGTTGTGTTCCTAAGCACAGTTTGATACATGAAGAATATGAAAATGAATCAAAATGCTACACTTTCTAAGGGCTTTGCAATTGTAGGGCAGTTTCATACTGAACAACACTAAATCTGGAAGGAAAAAAGGAACAATTTAGGATGACCCCCTCCTCTTTACCCAGGAGCTAGCAATTTGCCCAGAGAGTTGGACTAGAACCCAGACCTCCTGACTCCCAAATTAGTATTCTTTATATCGTTTCTAGTCGCTAAGCTATTCATGTATTTTTCAAATTATAGACCATATTTTTACTTTCTCTTTGACTTGCAAATAAATGTGAAAGATGTGGATTAAAAGATTTTGCCTTCAGCTTGTCAAGTGTTGAATGGTTCTGGTTTAGACAAATGAGTTTCTTTGAAGGTGGGTTGGGGACTTAGTCAGGAAAATTGGTATGTCTTATTAAGTTTCATGAGAACAAATTTCTTGGCTTTGGGAGGTTTGATTTAAAGGCCAGGGTAGCATAACTCAATAAAAGGTGACAGACATTGGTATGCTAAGGCGTTCTGGGGCCTGACCCCTCCTCTGCTGCTCACTCAAGTAGGTCCTTGCATCTGTCATTTCACTACAGGTGATTTTGTTGACCATTTTTTTTTTGTTTGTTAAATGCATTGGATAAGGAGTTCTAGATGAACACATATTTTACCATAAAAACTGAGTGAATATCTCTGCTGGTTTCATTCTCATCTCTGACCTTGTTCTCATACCATTCCCTTTCTTCTGCAATATCCTCTACCTCTACTCCAATAATCTAAAAACATCCCCCTGTCTTTAGGTCTTTGTTTCCTCCATGAAGCTTTCCCCAACTCCTCTAGGCCATAGTGATTGCTCATTCTTTCAAACTTTTCCAAAAGAACAGAGAAGGATCATAGGTCCGCAGATCAGACCTTAGATGTTATCCAGTGACTAGATTCTAGTAGACAACATTTCACAGATGAGGAGCTGAGGGCCAAAGAGGGTGAATGACTTGCCACTGGTCACACACTAGTAGGTAGAAGAACCAGGATCTGAGCTCCAGTTAGGATGCTCTTTTAATTGTACCGAAAAGAAGTATAATCCAAATGGCTAGAAACTTGAAAAGGGTAAATGGGTCGTGAAAGGTAGAAAGCTTTTAGAAATGAAATTTGGATAACACAATGATCATAATGGAGAAGGGAAAGAGGAAACATCTAAAGAAAAAAAGCATGGTTGCATGGGGAGATCTCCAGTGAACTTACGTTTAATGAAAGGAGGAACACAAAACCAGGGATGAATCCAAAAGAGTAGCACAGAACCAGAATGACATTTTCAGAAAAGTTAAGTTCCAAATGGGTATTAGGGATTCTGAGAAAGACCTTTAAAGGTATATTTGGAGCAAGGGGAAATTTAAGGAAAAGATGAACCCATTGCTTGGGACAAGTGGCATAATGTTAAAGGATGATTGTAAAAAAGTACAGCTACTTAACTTCTGTTTTGGTTATCTCTGTTTATTTTTGGTGAAGAATGATATTAAACTTGAAAAATAATAGTTTAAAAAACTCAACCAAACACAGTAAGAAGGAATTGAAGCCCAAGACAGTTAAAGTGTACCTGGCTGCTTTAAAAATGAGTTCAAGTCTTCAGGTCTAGATGAATTGCACCCAAGGGTACTGAAAGAACTCACAAATGAGACTGCCAAGATGCTGTCAGGAATATTTAATGAATTGTGTAGAATAAGAAAGATTCCAAGAGTATTAGAGACAAGCTAATGTGTTATTCTTACGTTTGAAAAGAGGGGAGGGGGAGAGGAATTATATTCTCTCTCCTTTTGGTACCTTCCTGCCTTTCGACTTGCTTTGGACCTTCGGGAAGAGACTGTGAGGGGACAAGGAAGGAGACTGTGAAAATAATGTGTTTCCACGTAGGAGGTATAGATGGTGCTCGGGATCTGCAGTCAGAAGCCTGGGGTCCCCATGCTATCTGTGCCCCTTACAACATATGTGACCTCAGACCTCTCACTTCCCCTCTCTTGGCCCCCATTTCCTCCTTTATAAACTAGGGAGACTAGACTTAAAGCTCTTAAAAGGTTTTTATACTGCCCTTATTGCCATTAGGTTTATGACAAATTAAAGCAAAACCAGCAAAGCAGAGAGTCCAACAGAAATACATTTTCATATTGCTGAGTATGAGATTTCCTTAAGATCCCTTGTGGTCCTAAATCCTTTAATAGTAGGTAACATCGGGGTGGCTAGGTGGCACAGAGCACCGGCCCTGGAGTCAGGAGGACCTGAGTTCAAATCCGGTTTCAGACACTTATCACACTTACTAGCTGTGTGACTTTGAGCAAGTCACTTAACCCCAATTGCCCTCCAAAAAGCAATAAATAAATAAATAATAGGTAACATCCATGAATAGTGAATGCCATGACTAGGAATTTTGGTATCTGTGGCAAGTACCACCACTATGTTTGGGACAAGTGATATGAAGGTATATGTGTGTGGGGTGGGAGGAGGTAGGCTAAGGAGGAGACAGGGACACTGACTGTTGTGGAAGCTGTCATAAAAGGGGGGAAGGGAGAAGGGAGAAGGAAACAGAAAGAAGTGGGTTGAAAGAGGAACTCATCCCAGTCCAACATTAGATAGTTTCATATTTTAACTAATTATTCTTGCTACCTAGGAGCTAATCTATGTTGTTTCTATGCTTCAGAAGGATTGGAATTTCTGTGAACACCCACTTAATTTACTACCCTGGAGCAAAGCCCCATTTCTCCACCCTAGTTATGTCTCTGTCCACAAAATAAACTAGAGCTTGGCTTTGGCCCTGAACAGTTGAGAATGTTAACTTCTTAAGTGAGAGATTTTGAATAACCATGAGAGGGACTGTTATTGTTCCTGTTACAGTGGTAGTCTGATTATGTGTTCTATAATTAGGTGTTGGAAAACTCTAATACATATTAATATTTGATTGATTTGATTACCCATTCTAATTGTACTTTGATCACTTCTGATAAATATATTGTTTAATATTTTAGTTCACTTACGGTATTCATTGTACAACTATGCTTTGATAATATCTGATTACATCTTAATATTTGATTGCTGGGAATTGTTCTCATTTTTAACCACTGGGTACTTTGAGTGTATTGTTATATGTTTTTTTTAGGACCTAGTGGCCTCTACAACCTAGTGGCATTTTTAGTTATATTCTTCCAACATGATTTTGTCTAAATTACTAATGAGACTAGCGTACAATCTGCCCAATCCCTCTAGGACCAGATATGTACAAAGCATGAGGCAAGCCAATGTTCTACTGAGGTTTGAGATTCAGGACTGGAAAGCTATAGCCAAACTTTGTGGTGACATAAGAGATTGGATGGTTATATCTGAAGAAAAAAATTCTGCCATTAAATTGTAACTAAGATTTATTAATTACCTAGAGCATATAGAGCATTGTAGTGGGGACTTCTAACCTCATGACTCAACTGAAACCCTCTCTGCAAAATTATAATGGTTTCTCAATGACGAAATCCAAAGGTCTTTTCTCAATTCTCATTTTTCTTGACCTCTTTGCAGCATTTTACATAATTGCTCATCTTCTTCTGGATAGTCTCTCCTTCCTAGGATTTTGGGACTCGGCTTTCTCCTAGTTCTCTTCCCACTTTTCCAACCACTCGTTTTGAGTCTCCTTTGCTGGATCTTCATCTAGGACGTGTCTACTAGCCATGGATGTCACTTAAAACACTCTCCTAGGCCCTCTTCTATTTTGCTTAGTGCTCTCATTAACTCCTATAGGTTCAATTATCATCTACTCAGATGGCTCCCAGATTTACAAATCCAGCCAAGGCTCTAGTTTCACATCAACTATTGTCTTTTGGACAACTCAAATCGAATATATCATAGGCATGTCAAACTTAGCACATCCAAAACAGAACTCCTTATCTTTCCCCCCATACACTCCCTCTCCTTCTAACTTCCTCTTACTGTGAAGATACCACTAACCTTTTAGTCTCCCAAGTTCACAACCTTGTTCTTATCCTTCCCTCTTTACTCTCTCATCCCACATGTCCAATCAATTGCTAAGTCTTATCATTTCTACCTCCACATCTCTCTCTGTACCCTTCATTCCACTCACAGAGGCAGACCCATGGTTCTGGCCCTTATCACTTCTTTCTTGCACAGTTGCTTTCTAATTGGTGCCTGCCTCAAGTCTCCTTCTCCAGTCTATTTTCCATAAACAGCTACCAAAGTGATATTCCTAAAGCACAAATATGACCACGTCACTACCCTGCTTGATAAACTCCAGGAGCAGAAATGATTTCCAAGATTGAATGCAAACTCTTTGGCTGTCATTTAAAAGTCCTTTATAAGCTGGCTCCAACCTACCTTTCCAGCCATATTATACTCCACTCCCCTTCATGCACGCTAATCCAATCTCCTCCAAATTGGCTTTACTTTTATTTATTCTACATGACATTCCATCTCCTGGCTTCCTGCCCTTGCAGATAGGTTGTCCCCATGCCTGAAATGAACTCCCACTGCCACTGCTCCACCTTTTGAGATCCCTAGTTTCTTTAAAAACTCAGTTCAAATGGCATCTCCTTCATTAAGCCTTTCTTGGTCTCCCCAACTGCTAACATCCCCTCCCCAATTATTTTGTATTGATTTTTGTCTCTACTGTGTAGACAATTTGTATAAACATATCTTTACATGTCTTCTCAGATAATGATAATAATAGCTAGCATTTATATAGTGGTTTAAGATTCACAATGTACTTTATAAAGATTATCTCATTTTTACCCTCACAGTAACTCTTTGAAGGAGGAACTATTATCTCTATTTTACAGATGAGGAAACTAAAACAGACATGTATGCATGTATGTATATATTGCACACATGTATGTATGTATATATGTATGTGTGTATATGTATATATACACATAGATGATAATATTGATATCACAAAAAGAATTTGGTTGGATCCCTTCTTCTATTTTTGTAAGAAGTTTATTTAATTTTGGAATCAATTGCTCTTTGCATATTTGAGAGAACGCACTCAAAAATCCAATTTCTACTGTGTACCAGGTACTATGCTAAACACTCGAGTCTGGATTATTCCAATGGCCTCTGAATTTGATTCTTTCTGTCTCTAGTGGCCTCTTGCTATCATTTTTCTTTTATGTAGTTGCCAAATGCAGCTACGTGGTGCAATGGATAGAGTTCTGGGTCTAGAGTTAGGAAGACTCATCTTCCTGAGTTCAAATCTGGCCTCAGGCACTTACTAGCTGTGTGATCCTGGGCAAGTCACTTAACCATGTTAGACTCCTCATTTGTAAAATGATCTGGAGAAGGAAATGGCAAACCACTTCAGTATCCTTGCCAAGAAAACCCCAACTAGGGTCACAGAGAGTGAGACATGACTGAAAAATGATTGAACAACAAAAGCTTCCAAATTGATACCCCTATAATGCATATCCGACAAGTTCATCTTTCTATTAAAAATTTTTAAGGGACCTCTATTGTCTCTAGGGTAAAATACAAAACCCTCAACCCGGCATTTAAAGTCTTTCACAAGATGGCTCTTATCTGTTTTTTTTTATTCTTCTTTCATTTTATTCCCCTTCACATGTTCTCCATTCTATTCAAAATGGCCTACTACACCCAATACCAGTATAGATTTAGTTAAAAAATGGTCCTTAAAAAAATAAAGAATAACTTAAATTATTAGAAGAATACTTAATGCTAATGGACGGTCTGCGCCAATATATTAAAAATGACAATATTTTGTGGGATAATTATATTCTACAATAAATTCAAAATGAACATCAAAAATCTTATCATAAAAATTAGAAGATAAACAGAACATATATCTTTGACATCTAGGGATAAATTCTTAGCCTAAACAAGGGATAGAGTAATTATAAAAGATAAAATAGATGATTTTGGTTACCAGTTGAAATTGAAAAGGCTTTTGGACAAAACAAAACCATCACATCTAGAATAAGAAGGGAAGTGGTTAACTGGAGAAAAATTCCAACAAATATCTCTGACAAAGTTTTGACATCTAAGCTGCAAAAACAACTAACAGAAATATATGACCAAAAACCATTCCCCAAAAGAAATGGTCAACACATACGAACAAACATTTTGCATAAGAATAATTGTAAACTGTTAGCGATCATATAAGCAGATCACTAATAATGAGAAAAATACAGGTCAAAATAACCATGTGGTTTTACCTTACATCCAGCAAATTGGTAAAGATAAGAAAACATGGCAATTATCAATACTGAAAAAAACTGTGGACAAGACAATGCATTATTGATGGAGTCATGAAATGATCTGAGCATTTTGGAAAGCAATTTGAAATAATGCAAATAAAGTGACTAAAGCATGTATAACCTTTGACTCAGAGATTCCACTGCCACTACCAAAAGATAATTGACAAAAAGAAACATTCAATATACACCAAAGTTTTTATAACACTACTTTTTTATGATAGCAAAGAACTGGAAATAAAGTAGATGTCATCCATTAAGGAATGGCTAAACAGTATATGAATGTATTTCAATATTACTATGATGTAAAAAATAATGAACATAATAACTACAAAGAAACATGGAAAAATTTATATGAATGATACAAAGTGCTAGGAAAGGCAGAGTTAGGAAAACAAAGTATGCAATGACTCCAACAATGTACATTGAAAGAATAACTACGAAATAGTTAAAAATAACAACAACAAAATATTCTGAAATTATTAAAAACAAGCTTGGCCTTAAAGAAGATATGAGAAGATGCCTCTTAATACTTCTTAGCAGAGGTAGGGGGTCCATGGGTATAGAACATTACACATAATGTAATATTTTACTGATGGGATGATTGACTTTGCTGAGTTTTTTTACTCTTATTCTTCTTCAAAAAATTTGTAACAATTATTTGTCACAAAAATAAAACATATAATTTTTTTGAAAAGGCCAGCAAACAGTTCCCTATAACATTTCATCTCCTCATTGTATTCCTTTTAACAAATGGTCCTTTGTGTTTGCAATGACTCTTTCCTCATACTTTCCTTCTTGGGCTCCCATAATTCCTACATGAGGCCTTTCCTCAGCTCTTCTCCCTGCCCCCATACTACAGTTATTAACACTTTCTCCCTCTTGAAATTACTGGGTATTTGTAAAGCCAATCACAAGCAGCTCTCCTGAGGACTGCTGCTGTGACTAACTTTAAGGATCTAATCGCATAGTATTCTGAACTCTCTATTTATTCAGCAATAAACTAAAGCAAAGCATTCAAGAAACTAAAGCACAACATTCACAACAATATAACATAACTTATTATTAAGGTGGTCACATAGTCTTAAAAATATTATTCAGTAAGTCACAATCTCCTTAATCAATATAGAGTACCCAAGTAAAATCTTCTTTCATCTTTACTGGAGGCTAGCTTCTGATAATCCTCAAGTCAATCATCCTCAAGGAATAATCATCCTTAAGGGGTAGTAGAAAGTACAAATACCATCCACCCTTCGGTCGGAGTAAGTCACAATCTCATCAGTCAATGCAGAGTACCCAAGCACCCAAGTAAAGTTCTCTTTCATCTTAACTTGAGGCTGACTTCCAAATCCCATGGCTTCTCTTCCATACTCCCAACTCTTGCCTGGATTCACATGCAAGCAGCTCTCTGCTCCAATTCTCTATCTCAGCCCATGGGGACTATTCCACTCCAAGTCTTAAGACAAAGCTTAACAGAACCACAGTAATATTTACACATATTAAGCTTAACAGAGTTGCAACAATGTTTATACCTGATTGCTGGCACTATCATCTTAATTCTCTTTCTGTCTGACAAAGTAGCACAAACCAATGGAAAAAGCTTCTGTCTGAGAAATTAAACACAAATTAACAGTAAAGTCCAAGGACTTCTGTATCAGCATTAAAGTCCTCTTTCAACAGAGAGAATGCTTCATTCGGACAAAGTAACATCAATACAGACAGAACAGATAGACAGAGTGCCAACATCACGAATGTTCTCCCTCTCAGTTCTGCTTGGTCCCAGCTTATGCTTGAGCTTTTATATGCTCTGCTTCTTCCTGTTCCCCCCTTCCTATTACACTCTTTTGATGGCAAGCTCCTCTCACTGTGGGCTCCATGAGATGATATTAGGCCTATTAAGGGCAGAGAAGGTCTCCAAACTCCCTTAGGCCTATTAAGGGTAACACAATGTATACTGTTTCCACAAAGACTTGATACAAACAGCAAAGTTTTACTTTGCTTGCCATTTTAATATTAATGTGTGTACACATATGTGTATATAAGCATATCTATGTGAATTTATGTGTTATATATGTGTGTGTATGCACACACAGAGCTAGGTGATAGAATGGATAGAGCACAGGGCCTGGAGTTAGGAAGACTTCTTCCTGAGTTCCAATCTGATACAAGACACTTGCTAGCTGTGTGACCCTGGGAAAGTCACTTAATCCTGTTTGCCTCAGTTGCCTCATCTTTAAACTGAGTTAGAGAAAGAAATGGCAAACCATTACAGTATCTTTGCCAAGAAAACACTAAATGGGGTCAGGAAGAGTCGGACATGACTGAAATGATTAAAGAATATATACATAACAAAATATGTATATATACATATATATATGTATAGAATATATACATACATTGCATTTCCTTACTTGTATACATGCTGTATTGCCTTCCTTCCTGTTAAATGGGAGCTTTTTGAGAGCAGTGTGCACTTCATTTTTGTCTTGTATCCCTTGCACTTAGTACAGTGACTTCCACAGTGTAGACCCTTAACCAATATTTATTGTATTAAACTTAATCTATTGTATATTTCTATTTTGAACTCCACTAAGCCTAGTTAACAAAACCAGCACCAGTCAGATGCCCCCAAACCTGATATGTCCATGTAACACCATGATCACTAATGGAATATATTCTATTTTTTCCTTTTTTCACTTAGTTGCAATTTATAAGCAAAAAATGATCATTTCTGAGCTGGAATATTTTATGATGACTAATTGATTGCCCAACAAAAAACAAATAGCTTGGTCCCTAAAGACCACAACTTCCTCTTAATTGCTTTGAAGACAAAGTCTTCTTTTTTTTATTAGCCTGACTAGCTTTGCTCTGAGATTCTTGAAAACAGACATTTTATCTAAAGTATCTGTTTAATTCAGGACAGATGTTTTTGAAAACATTTTCAATAAGGTTTGGGAATACTTTAGGGACAGGAAGTACTTGAACTGTGTTCAACTGTTAACGAGTAACTTACATGATATACCAATTTAGCACTTTGTTGAAGCTCAACTTGTGACCATCAAACCCCTGTGCTTCCTTCAGTGTCTCTATCACCATTGCCCTTGAACGGACTCATGTCCTTGAGGAGCAGTGTGGTCAATTGGATTTCTTTAGGAGTGGTAGAAAGATACTGATCTGGTGTCTCAAAAGATCCTGGCATATACACAATAGATATATTAGAAGCTCTCAGATGCTCAGAGTGTTGTTATGGAAAATTTGGTGACTTTTGTGCTTGCATTTTGTCCATGCAAAAAGACTTAGAAAAACTTTAGGATGTGATAAATCTAAAAAAGAATGATTATGGAGTAAAGTGGAACTAAAGGGAAATGGCTGGGAGGAAGGAAGGTGATGAAATATGAGAGGTAGATTTTATGGTGTCTGCTCTTTCCCTCATCTTGAACCCTTGGTTCAGTAAGACTGAAAGCTGGAATTCTGAGTGGGCTTCCCAGGAGCTCTCTCCACTTCACTTCCAGTGGCATCCTTCCTTGGCTGCTGACCTGCTCTTTGGTAGGAGCCAAAAATAAATGGGGCAAGTCAATGGCTTAGTTAAAACATCATGGTTTAAGCTTGTCAGCAACAATGGCCTGTATGACAACCTCGGTGAGCCAACTCTCGTGTGGGATGCTCATGTACTGGGTGTATTTGTCCCTGCTTTCTATCCAACTGCGCTGACAGCTCTTTTACCAGGGCTGACAGCAGCGGCAGCAGCAGCAATATTTCTAGCCTTAATAACTTGTGGTTCTTCACTTAACTCTTTGGAAATTTTATTTTTACATGTGTTTTGCAACTAGGTGTGACTGAATGCATAGAGACATGCCTAAACTCAGCTGTCCTGTGTCTTAAGTTCCTGCATAGTCTAGTCCCTACCTGCCAACCCAATTTTTATCAGCCACTATTCCTGAGTGCAAAATTTTGACTTCAATCAGGCCAGTCTCCTTACTTATTTACAAAGTCATTCTCATCTCCATGACTTTGTACACATTACTTTACCCACTAGGCTAAACATGCCACTTTTAAATGCTTAACTGTGTTCAGTTTCTAGCTTTTGAACCCATTTCTGTCTGTCACTCAAAATCCTATTCTTCATTTGAGGTCCAGCATGAATCCGCTGATATACACGAAACCTTTCCTGAGCAGGGAGGTTCACAATGACTTCTGAATCCCCTAAAATCCCTGTAATATTCCTGGTCTTTACTATGCAATTAAACATTTACTTTGTTGCTCATAATTTGAAGCTTGTTTTGTCTAGCCAACTGCAGTGAAACTCCTGGATGAGAAGAAATACATTTATTTTAAATAAAATTTTCCTTTTTTATTATGAACTTAAATATCACCATATGTAACATTTCATTATATGAAGAGAAAAAAAGGATTGTTTATAAAACTGTGAACTTCTGCCATGTACAGTTTTTGAGTGCATTATAATTTAACATGATAGTAAAAAAAAAACCAAAGCAAAAATGCCCTGCCTGTCTGTGTGTCTGTCTGAACTCCTCCCTCTACCCTGCCTCTTCTGTGAATTCAAATTTTTTTTTGCTGAGGCTTCTTTCTTTTCTTTTTTCTTTTTGCATCACTAATGCTATCCACCAAATCCCCACCTTCCCACCCAAATGGAAGCCCATTCCATACTGAGTCAATCCAAATGTTTTGGCTACATTTCATAATGTATCAATCAATCTGTAAAAAAAACATTTATTAAGCACTTACTATATGTCAGGCCTTGTGATAAGTGCTGGGGATAAAAAAAAAAAGTAAAAATAGTTCCTGCCCTCAAGGAGCTTAAATTCTAACGGAGAAAGTTACATTAAATAACCATGTACAAACAAGATATATGCAAAGTAGAAATGAATCTCAGAGGAAGAAGGTCTGGAAGCTGGAGAAGACCTCAAAGAAAACAGTATCTAAAGTAATATTTCCATCTTTCCTAAGCAATGGCACTACTACAACATCAAGACATTTAGAAGCTGAAGGAATCTGACATCTTATTTGTTGGTAGACTAGAAGTGCTATGTCCTAGTGCAAAAGATGGGTTCGATTTCTGCCTCTGACACTTTTTAGTCATTTACTTAACTATTGTGCTTTAGAACATTCTCTAGGATTTACTTACTAAGTCAGGGATGGGTGGAAGAAGTTTCTATAATGACCAAATAATCTGTGGGTATCTCTGGATATCAGTTAGAGCTACTTCACTCATAACTGTATCTTGCTTTTGGAAATGTGGAGAAATTTCCTTTATTTATTCCGGAAGAACTTTATTTTGCCATTCTGTTTTTCCTTACATTGGCTTTCATTTTCTCTGTAAGTTTTTATTGTGACAATTGAATTTTGCTCACATGAATCAATTACATATTAACTTATTTTATCATTTGGTTTAAGGGATAAATTGTTTCAAGGAGTTTATTGTAATTCATCTTTGAGTCACTCAGGGTCCCCCAGAAAAGCTACTCCAGGTTGAGGATACACTGTGGGTCCTTCATCCACCAAAAATACCATAGCTCATAAACCAATGTGTTTAATTTTACTGGTGAACTGGAGAAAACAAATAATTTGATGTAAGGTAAGTTAATGAAATCATATAATAATAAGAATAGTAATAGACCCTTTCCTCCATAAACCTAGGGCACACTCTCCCACAAACATACACACTAGCAGTGGAAAAAAGTAGGCACTCGTAGATGTCCATTGTGGAAGATTACATATGGGTAGGGAGAAGTGGATACATGTTGGACCCAGTAGGGAAAGATGAACATCATATCCCTGACCCTGAAGAGCTATCTTGAACTTGAAACATCAGACTGGCTTGAATCAGACCTGGCCTACCACACCATCTTAGCTCCTGTCTCTTGGAACATATTCACTAGAAAGCACCTACATTTATGAATAGGCTGATAACTCCTTTGTCACACCTAGAGACTAGAGTTACATTCAGCTAAGGGGTTTTAAACAAAAGATAGCAAAGTGGCATTAGGTTAATATTAATTTGTTTTTCATCCTGTGTGCCATGTCCTCCCGCAGGTATAAGACTGAATCACAATCCTTTGTGCTAGACAACTATCTGATAGAAGATTAGAAATTCCCCAAGATTCTCTCTACGTAGTCATGCAAGTGAACCCAAACAAATAAGCAGAGACAAGGTGATCCATCTGAACTTGAATTCTTTCCTTTATTAGTAGGAGCTGACAATAAGCCTCCAAGGCTTTGAACTGTCATATATTTCATTTGAGTAAATCTCTCCAGATTTCTTTTGAATTTACTCTTATTATCTTTGATCATCTACTTTCAGGTTCTTTTCATATGTTCATGGTCCTTTGCTATGATGTAGAATCATTTTAGACCTATTGTCCATATTTCTATGGCCATTATATTAGTTTTAAATAATATTTTCCCCAATCATATGTGACAACAATTTTTAAAATTCATTTAAAAAATTTGAGTTCCATATATCTTATCTGTCCCTTCCTCACCTTCCCCCTCCCTAAAAAGGTAAACAATTTGTGATATAGCTTATACATATTCAATCATGTAAAGCATTGCCAAATTAGTCATTGTGAAGGAATACACAGACCAAAAGGAAAAAAAAAAACAGAAAGTGAAAAATAGCATGCTTTGATCTGCATTCAGACTCCACCAGTCCTTTCTCTGGAGGTGGATAGCATTTTCTTTTTGTCATGAGTCCTATAGAATTGTTTTGGATCATTGCATTGCTGAAAGTAGCTAAGATGTTCACAGCTGATGAATGTACAGTATTGCTGTTACTGTTTATAGGGTTCTGGCTTTGCTTACTTCACTTTGTATCAGTTCATGTAAGTCTTTCCAGGTTTTTTCTGGAATCAGTCTGCTCATCATTTCTTATAGAATAGCAACATTCCATTACAATCATACACCACAACTTGTTCAGCCATTCCTCAATTGATAGGCATTCCCTCAATTTCCAGTCCTTTATATGGTCATTATAGTCATAGAAATGCCTTTATGCAGGTTTGTCTTCAGGATGCTATATTTTCGTTTTTGGTCAGTTCTCAAATGTGGCCTACTTGGCAGTTAAATTAGTGGTTATTTATTAATATCTATTTTACAGTTATTTCTTATACCAAAGGATCAACACAACTGTTGCTTCCCACAACAGTTTTTTTCTGATCATCTTTTCATATTTATTTTTTTTATCAATTATGGAATTTTTTTCTTTCGATTCACCTTTAAAATATCTTGATTTTTTTATTGTTAATTGTTGATTTCTAGCACACTTTCTGTTGCTCAGGTATTCAACCTTGCAGAATCTCACTGTCCTTCATCTGGTATATCCAATTACTTATCAAATGGTGTTATTTCCAAAGCATCTCCCAAATCTGATCACTTCTCTCAAATCTCATAGCCACAACTCCAATTCAGCCCCTCATTACATCTCTCTTGGACTATTACAATTGTTTCCTAATTGGATCTTCTCGATTCAAGCTTCTCCAAAGAGTTGCTAAAGAGTTTTTCCTGTGTGAAAAGATGATCATGTCACTCCCCTCCTCAGAATCCTCCAGTGGCCCCCTGTTGCTCCTCGGATCAAATATAAACTTTACCCTTCACAACCTGACCCCGACTGACCTTTCCAAACCTGTTACTACTACTTCCCTTCACTTACTCTTCTGTCAAGCCAACTGGTCTTCTGGGATGTTCCTCATACATGGTATACATGACATCTCTGATCATTTGTACAGGCTGTTCCACATGCCTGGAATATACTCCTTCCTTCCTACCCATTGCCTCTTAGAAATCCTCGTTTCTCTCAAAACTCTGCCCTATAAATAATTATTGACTGACTAATTGACTTTAGTGCCACCGATTAGGTTCTACATGAAGCCTTTCTTGACCTTTTTCCTGACTGCCACTAAAATCTTTTCCCCCAAGTTCATATTTATCTAACATATTTGGCATATATGCTTATTTATATAATGCTAGCTCCCCTGACAAAATGTAAGCTCCTTGAGGTCAGGGGCCATTTCCTTTTCATCATTGTATCCTCGGCATCTGAATTTGATAGGTGCTTAATAAATACTTTTTTATTGACTAACCTAGATTACATTTATCATTTATCCAAGCCCATTGTCTATGTTGTGGCTCATCTCATAATGTGAAGGGGCAGGCCTGTATTGTGATGACAAAATAATACTTACAATAATACCGACATACTTTTTTTGGAGGCAGAGAGGAGGCTTATTTTATTTTCTGTAGGACCTCCCAGAGTGAAAATTATCATTAGTAATGCAAATCTACAGTTATTCTATAGTTTATATACTCATGCCCACAGAAAAGTAAAAAGTTAAAATATTCTATTTCTCAGCAATGCCAAAAATAAATTGCATCATTTTCTATCAACTTTGCCTCATATCAAACTTCCAACCAAGAAATGTGGTTAAATGACTGAAAGCATGGCTAAATTCAGGTGTTATGTCCTAGCAATATTCCACATCGGTGATGGAGTATATACAGTTGTAACTGGGTCACGTGATTGGGGAAGAGAGCTGGGTGGGCTTTCAGTGAGGTAACACTCCTAAATGCCTCAGCGTGGTTATGACCTGGACTGAGAGATATTGCTCTACGATAAAGCTGAGGGTGTGCATTTTACCATAAGTGGGTTCAGTTAAACTCTTAGTTTTGCCAAATCTATTTGTTGGATCATTCAATTGTCTATATATGGCAGTGCTTCTCTGGCTCAATTGATATTTTGGATAAATTCTTCATAGTAACTTTTGGCTACACTATTAAAATTTTTTTTTAATTGATGACATATGTATTGGGCTGAAGGACCGAAGAAAGGGTGTAAAGTAGGCTGAGCAGGGAAAGAAGATGAAAAGTAACATAGTTTTTCTGTACAAGAGTCAAGCATTGTATTAATATCAGCTGTTATTGTCATTATGGGTTGTTCCCATTTCCATTCTTATTTTCAGTGAAAATGAAAACAAACCCATGGGTGTTTAAATTCAATGACACAACAGTTTTTGGAAGTAAAAAAAAAACGCTTTATGTATAATAAGTCACTGGGCTGTCAGTGATACCATTTTGCAAATGTGTAAAAATGTTCAATTTCCCACCCAGATATTGAAACAGAGCAAGACCTTCATCTTGTCATGTTTCTTCTAGTTGGGATGAAACCTGTCAAAATGAAACCAAACAGATGGGTTTCAGGAGGACGATGAGGTTCTGTGAAAGATTACACATGTAATGTATTACAGTTGGCACTCATTAGTTAGAGGGATAACTTACAGGACAAAACCCTGGGCTGGCCTTTTGGAGACTCCTTCAAAATGAGGGGCTCAAATGTCACTAGGATTTTGATTCCTTTATCTTTTCCTTAAGATAAATGGGGTTTCATGAAGTTTAGGTCTTTTGGATGAAGTATCTCCTTGGAATTTTTCATTAGGGTTGAAATCTGTGCCAGAGTAGGGAGTTATCCAATGCCACCCTGGGTGGCACACTTAAAACACTTTATCCCATTGGGATTCTCAGGGGGTGAATAAGAAAGTATGACAACAGATCAACCAATCTCTACTGTATTCTTATGAGAATCAAGCAACATGTACATAGGTTTATGCAGATTCATGAATATACTATATACAAGGATATCTGATCACCTACACCCTGCCAATAGAAAATGGACCTCAGATACTCAGCTAAGATCTGTGAAGTCCAGTAACAATTCGTTTGCATCCTCTTGAGAACGATGACTTCTGAATCTTTTTAAACTCTACCAAACTATCAAAATTCAATGACTACAACCTGAATTTGAAGTCCCTCTGCTCTGAGGTATCAGGTTTTTGGCCTGGGCACTAGGCCAAAAGGACCCATGCTTCTGCTCCAGGAAGAATGTTCCAAATGAGTCATACCAAGGGATAAAGCAATTGGTCTGGGGGGGTGGGGGCATGGTGGCTGGCTTTTGTTGTTGTATTTCATTTGTTTGTTTTGCCTTTCTTTGAATTCCCTTTGCTTAGTATGGTGCTTGGCCAATGGCAGATGCCTAATAGCTGCTTCTTGATTTAGCTAATGACCCTCTGAAGAGTTATCTAGTGTGTAGGAAAGTATTGGGTTATATTAGAAAGAGCGTTGGATTTGAAGTCAGTAGATATGAGTTTGCATTTCAGCTTTTCTGTTATTATGTTATGGTGATGATGATGATAATGATGATGTTATTATCTATGTAACCTTGTTGAGGGACAGGGGGATCCACTTCTCTTAAATGGGAATCAATTGCCTGGCGCATAGTAGGTGCATTATAAATACTTGTTGATTGATTTCCATGTGGGAATAGGAATTTCCCTCACATGTAAGCCTTCTGAAAGCTTACCTATGGCAAAACATAACTTACTTGTGGCTCAGACTGGCCTATATTTTGAGATCAGATCTGACATCATTTAACCCTTCTGAGATTGGATTAATTGTCCCAAAAGTAACAAAGTTTCAAACTCCATTATAGATACTATTTATCACATAGATCTTATTTATTGGCTAATTTATTTCTAACTGCTTGAATTCTTTGCTCTGGATTCATAGAATCATGCATGTAGCTTAGAACATGGGGAAGAAGGAGAGCAACATGTAATCTTATTAATTTCACTCTCTTTTCAGTAATCACCAACTTCTTTTCTTTTTTTTGCTTTTTGGAGGACAATTGGGGTTAAGTGACTTGCCCAAGGTCACATGGCTAATAAGTGTTAAGTGTCTGAGGCTGGATTTGAACTCAGGTCTTCTTGACTCCAGGGCCGGGCTCTATTCACTGTGCTACCTAGCCGCCCCATAATCCCCAACTTCTAATTCATCTTTTCTCATTACTCTTGCTCAATTCTTCTCTATCACAATCTCTTATACTTTTTTTTCTCTAAAGGAAATCAGGGAATGACAACTCCTATTTGTATAATGCTTTCCCCACAACACACTTGTGAAGTGGGTAGTGTCTGTTGTTTTGTCTTCTTTTTATAGATGCAGAAATTGAGTCTCAAAAAGGTTAAGTGACTTGTTTTAGACCAGGGCTTCTCTCCACTGTCTGCCCTATACATAATGCTAGTTCTTTTCTTAAAAGGCAAGAAAGTTGTCCCCAAGACTTGATTGACCCAGGGTTCAAACCACACCTCCAGTGAAACATCTTCCTGGTGGCCTCCAACTATGTTGGTGTGTCTTCCTGATGACCTAAGGCTACAAAAAAGTCCACCCAAGTGGAATTGTACCCTTCTGATTTGGGAAACTTCAGAGAGTCATTACATCCTGCCCTGCTAAACAGTCTTTTGGAGGTGAGCAGGACTATTGTTTACTGGAGCTGAATGTTGGGCATCATTTCTGTGCTATGGCAAAATTGACCTCCTTTTGTTAACTCTGACTGACTTACTCAACACAGTGCCAGGCACATAATAAATGACTAATAAATGATATTGAGTCACTATATGTTCGGGATGACCTGACAGTGGCGTCCAATGTTGGGGTGAAATAAGACATGTATAGGTCATTAAATAGTTAAAAGGGGTATTAGCCCTAATATTGCAAGGATATACAGTAGCACTTTTGCTTGGGTAGAGGTGGACCCCCTTGACTCCATATGGAAAAGTGCTGGTCAGCAGGGAAGAGGGTGGTGACTTGTTTGGTCTCAAGTGTCCACCAAGTCTGAAGGGCACTGTCCCCATGTGGATGGGCTTTTTCACACTGATGCAGCCATATACCAGGAAGCTATGTTAAAGGAGGTATAGCTTGAGCTATCAGGCCAATCAAGCTCTATCTATTTTTGCTTTTTAGGGGAAATCTAACCTAACCCATGTGGAGTGAGGGTATGGGGGGGAGGGAAGGGGAAGCCTAGTAGATATTGGTTTTTATGACATGACAAGTGTCTAATTTCATCTCAATATCAGACCTAAAATCACAGGAAACCGGTACTTTCCTATCATCAGATACTTAGTAAGTGCTAGAGTCAGGATCTGATCTCAGGTTTTCTAATTCTGATAGGTTTTCTTTTATAATCTAAATATAATCCATTTTTAAAATGTAAGGGCGGGATAGCAAATTTTACCCAGACTTATCCTCCTTGCCTTTAGTATAGAAGCCCCAGCAGTGAAAAATATGTCAGATCTTTCCAACATTTTTTTCATTTGATTTATTTATTTTTGTTCTCCCAGGGGGAAATTTTTTGCGTCTTTCCCCTACCACCCTCTACCATAGAGCAGGTAAACTTTCCTTATCTGGAAGATCTTTGTCATTCACCCCTAAGCTAGGTGATGAATGCCCATCATTAGAGCCCACAACTGAGCAGTAGCTCTATCTTCTTCTGAGTTATGGTGTATCTTTGACTCCATCTGGGGGGGTTACTGGTTATGCAGTCCTCCATGACCTTTTGAACTCTTTGTTTCTTTCCAAACAGCCATTATGAGCATGGGGTAGGTTGAGCAGCACAGTCTAAAGGCCACAGCAATTTCTTTCCAATGTGTAAGGAGATTTCATCTCATTTGGTTCCCAACTTTTCCTTATTTGTGGCTTTTAAAGCAATTTGGCCCCAAACAAAGACTGTAGACTAATCGGCTCTAACTAGCATTTGTTTCACATAAATCCTGGTCTACTTTAGGAGAAATTCAGCTTGGAATGGAAAGCAAATTTGTTTAGCTATGCTGGGTTGTAGGCACTAAATTGGACCATATTGTCACTTCTCTTCAGTAACATAAACAAGCTCACAGACTGTTTCACTCTTGTCAGTAAATGTAATCAGTCAAGTCGGCTGGCCAAGCCATAACTCAGAAGGAAAAAGTTTGATAACTCAGTCTGAGCTTCACCTTTCATGATCCATCAGTTCATACATCACCCCTGACATAAGAAAGGGCCTCACTCCCACAGAGCAAGCCCCAGAAGACTTTTCTTGGTGTTAAATTCTTAAAAATAGCATCTGTGCATGGGGCATTATTCTCAAAAATTTTATAATAGCAACAATGATCCCCCTAAATCAGAAGTGAGTATAATTCATCAGGGCTACTTACATTTATTTAAACCACAGTGTAGCTTCATGAAAGTCATACCTTTCAGGTCAATATATAACTATTAAAGCCATCGTAAAATATACTTCACACCTTCCTTACTGGACAGCAGTGGAGGTCACCCTGGGATGGATTTGCTATTTTCTATTATTAATTAAACCTTTCCTGTTCTCCCTGGGGATGTCCTGTAGCTATTAGCTGTTGATGGCTACTTTATACCAATGGAGATAAGCCACAACCCCCCCAAAAAAAAAACTTTAAAATACTTTCTTTGAAAAAGCTAATGTTTTTTTGAATCCTAAATTTCCTTGAGTAAACAGTTTCACTTGAGAGTAATTGTGCTGGGAGAGGAAAACAAAACTGGGGAGTGAGTGAAATAAATGCCTTTAAGATTCTCTCCCCCCTGCTCAGCAGCTCAAATCAATAAAAAGTACCCCTGTAAGAAAAACAGCAATTATAACAAGAAGAAACAAGTGCCCTAGAGGTATTTGATATAGAAAAATAAATAGAAAACCTGAAACATCCATCAGAACTGTTCCAGTTAGAGACACAATCTGTGTCAGATTTCCTAACTCTTCCCTACCACCAGACTACCCCATCCCAGGCCCAGCCTAGCCAGGGTGGAAACCTAAGATACTTCTCTTTATCCTGCACCCCCAACCTCCAGGCACACCTGATCTGCTTTTCTGTTTTTGCATATAAGTCTGGTCTCATGCCCTCTGCCTGGCCCAAATTCCTGCTTCTTTCATCCCTTGAATAGCTTTGTTACTTTTCTAGTAACCTAGGAAACCTAGTAACCTTGTTTCTTCACCCAGATTTGGGGTCTAGCCTGAGTTCCTCTTCCTCTTCTCTCTTTTTCCTCCCAGTCTTGAACCCAGACTGGGCTGTGGATCCTGCTTCCAACTGTAAAACCCCAAAATTGAGCTCCTGATTCTATAAAAAACTCCTGACCACTCTCTAGAACCTGGGTTTCCTCTGACATAAAGGCTCCCAGTTGCACAGGCCCAGCCTGGACCAAGCAAGAATGCGGCCATCTTCTCACATGACACCAGGGTGTCCATTACCTTAGCTTTTGAGGTATGACACTTACCTCGATTTTATGATGTCAAGTCATTAATCTAAACTGATCTAGAACCAAGCCTAACCTGTTACTTGAATCCCAGAAGTGATGGCCTCCTACCTGAAATAAGGCTATCCCCACACTCAACCTCATCATCAGTAAGAACCAAAGTGCTAAGTAGATATTGGAGAATAACTTGTTAGAGTCAGACAACATTTCCTAAGCTTCAATGGGCCTGTCCTCTGTACAAAAGTAAAGGCTATTTGGGAAGTTATAGGAAACAAATAGTTCAAGGTCTATGCCAACCCAATCTAGCATAAAATGAAAGGGAATTACAAGAAGGCAAAATAAAGGTCTCAAAGAAAAGTTTTAGCAGAGATAATAACAGTAGTAAGTATGAGCAAAAAAGTGAGAAAGGGAGCCAAGACACTGGACAAGACCTACAGAGGGAAGATAATCATCTTGAAAAATCTCAGAAGAGTTCTACCAACAATTATTCTATATTTCCAGGAGTAGCTGTAAGAAGCTAAAGTGACTCAAAAGAATGGCAGATTTTTTTTTTTGTTAAAAAAGGAAGTTAGTATAGAATATGGAACTTTCAAAGAAAAACTCAATAAAACTAGAACAGAAAATTTAAAAGACAATGAAGAAATTCTCCCAAACAGTAGAACAAGAAAATGGTAATATTTGGAATGCAAAAATGAAGGTGCCAAAGAAAAATTAATCGAATAAAATCAGAAGAGAATGAAATTGGAAGAACATATGAGAAGAAAGGAAACTCCTAGGGATGACAGGATGAGAGAAGATAATACAAGTGAATAGGTAAATGGAAACAATTCTATTTTATGTATCCCTTGCCCTGTTTGTATTGTAGGCCCTACACTATTTGTAATCCCTCTTTCTGCTGAAACAGCAAACAGAACAGTCTCAACTGTTAGGGTGGGGTTATGAGAAATAACCAAAAGAAAAGCCTTCCCTGTTATACATCTCCAAATTCTATCTCCAAGTCCCCAGCAATAAGCTCTGTCTAATCGAGAATTGCCCCATTCCCAATCTACCTCCCCTTGAGTTGAGACCTATATAAGTCTTGCCCTTTTATTCCTCTGAGGAATCACTGCCCACTCAAGTGGAGATCCCTTGTTAGCAAACTCACTCTCATGACTTCCCAAACTTTCTGGTTCTGGCATTGGTTTGTTCTGGTATCAAAAATCCACATGTTTCAGGCATGTGCTGGAGTGAGCTCAAACCACCTTGAGAAAACTGATTGTTAAATTTTCAGTGTGAGCATTTACATGTTGGAAATTAACAAACATTACAAATCAGGATCTGATTTATTGCCTTGACTTGAGAAATCGATAGAGAAAATGTTAATAACGCATATTAAAATAAAAAATGTATTGTGCATACATTTTTTGTTAGAACACCAATTATTAAAACTATACCAGAGGTTGGGAAGGCAGAAAGGGAGGGAGAGAATTTGGAACTCAAAATTTAAAAGAAAAGAATGTTAAAAATTATTTTTGCATGTATTTGGGAGAAAAAAATTAAGATTTGCCAGCATATCCTTTAGGTCTTCGAGAGAAACATTATAAAATAAAAAGCCAAAATGTCATAGATAAGGAAATGGTTCAGGAAAATTGACCAGTAGTAATGGAAACAGAAGACGAAATTGATAGTAGCCCTGTACACAGGACACCCACATAAAGAAATCCAAAGTTGAACTCATTAAGAAATATTGTGCCTCAAATGCAGAAATTCATTGATATGAATCAAATAACAATGATCTTGGCAGCCAAAGGAGAACCCTTCAGATACCAAAGAAAATCACTTTGAATCACATAAGACTTTTCAATTAGGAGAATAGATAAGAAAACAAAATCCAACAATCAGTTGCATGAAAACACTCTCAAAATATACATATATGTAAAGGATGAAAATGAAGGGTTAGAATAAAACCTATTGTATTTCAATAGACACACACAAAACAGCAGAAGCTGTTATGATTTCAGAGGAAACAATAAAAATGAATAACATCAAGAGAGATAAATAGGGAAACTATATTATGTCTAAAGCAACCATAGACAATTAAGCAATAGCAATGTGTTTTATATCTATATCTATATCTACCTATCTATCCATCCATCCATCTATCTATCTATCTCTATCCACCTATCTCTCTGTATGTATGTATATACATTATATGTACATATATAATATGTATATGTGATTAAATATACATATATGTTAGTTGATGAACATTTATTCAGTGACTATTATGTGCCAGGTACTGTATTAAATGTTGGAGATAAAAGAAGGGACAGAAGACAGTCCCTGCCCTCAAGGAGCTCACGATCAAATGGAGGAATCAGTGAACAAACAAATATGTACAGATAAACTATATGTAGGAACATAGGAAGTAATTAAAAGAGGGAATAATTAAGAGGGATTGGGAAAGGCTTTCTGTAGAAGATGGGATTTTAGTTGGAACTTGAGAGAAGGTAAGGAAGCTCAATGCATCAATGAAGCTAAATGAGCAATCCAGACCTAGGGGGAAGTCAGAGAAAATACTTGGACTTAAGAAATGGAAGTGTCTTGTTAGAGGAACAGCAAGGAGGGTGAGTCAGGTGTAGGAAAAGTGGGCTTAGGGTAGAAGTAAATTATAAAGGACTTTGAATGACAAACAGAGCATGTTGTATTTGATACTGAAGGCAAAAGGGAGCCACTGGAGTTTATTGAGTAAGGTACTGATGTGGTCAGACCCGAGCTTTGGGAAAATTACTTTGCTCCTTCTCTGTCTCCATTACTGTTTTCTTTTTCCTCCTCCCCAACTTAAATGCTCTCAGGAGTCCCCCTCCTACTGCATAATCTGATCTATTCCTGTAAACTGTGCCCCAAAGCCCATTGGTATGGGGCTATTTCTTCATTGGTGGATATCAATGCCCTGCACCTGTGTGAGGGGTGGAACAAAGTTGGTGAGAGCAGGAGGGAGGAGAGTGCCAGTCTCTTCAGGTTCTTTGGGGGCTTCAGTTGCTTTAGCTACTTCTGGTTTTCTTCTTTGAAAGAGAAGATAAAGAACACCAACCTCATTTCAGTTTGCTGAAGGAAAAGACTCTGGGAAGAAGCTGACATGAGAGGAGCTGGTAGTTTCTATTATGTCTCTATCTCCAGCTTACTATACTAGAGACTTTGGCGAGTTTCCTTTTGGGTGAGATCTAGGACTCTCTTCCTTGGCTGAGCTAAGTTACCTCACTCCCAAGCTGCAGAGCTCCTTCACTCTGTATACGTTCGGATATATACCTTCCTATGCCTCAATGATGGACCTTTCCTTTCATTTGAGCACTTAGGACTCTGTGGGGCTATTCATTGGCTTAATTTGGGAATGGCTGGTCAGTGGAGCAGTCAAAACAAATGCAACATTTATCAATTAAGTTAACCTTATTATGTGGGTGCTATTTGTGGTGCTCCAAAACAATTACAACATCAAGGATCACAGATCACTGTAACAGATATAATAGTAATGAAAAAGCTTAAAAGATTGTGAGAATTATCAAAATGTGTCACAAAGACACGTGCTGTGATGTGAGCACATGTCATTGGAAAAATGGTGCTGATAGACTTGCTCAACGCAAGGTTGACATAAACCTTCAATTTGTAAAAAATGCAATTATTTGCAAAGCACAATAAAGGTATGCCTATAATTAGTTTCCAAATTTTACCAGCTTTGTTTCCACAATATCTTTCATATATGTCCCCTTTCTTTCCTTTCTAGCTATCATCACTTCTAGCTTAAGACATAATAATACCTTCCTTGAAGTATTATAAGAGTTCCTATCTGATCATCCACTCTGGTCTTTCATCCACCAATCCCTCTTATACATTGTTGCCAGCTCAATGTACCTTTTACACAAATCTGATCATGTTGATATTTAATTAAAAAAAACCTTTAATAATTTCCCATTGAGGGGCAGCTAGGTGGCACAGTGAATAGAGCACCTGCCCTGGAGTCAGGACAACCTGAGTTCAAATCTGGCCTCAGACACTTAACACTTACTAGCCGTGTGACCTTGGGCAAGTCACTTAACCCCCAATTGCCCTGCCTTCCCTCCTTCAAAAAGCAATAATAATAATAATAATTTCCCATTGACCAATGAACTTACCTTGGCATTTAAGGCTCTCCACAAACATGGCTCCAAAGTATTATTTTCCCTATGTTTAGTATTTGTCCTCTTCTTTCAACCCATATGGCCACCATCCTAGTTCAGGCCCTTATTACCTCCCATCTGAACTATCACAATAGCTTCCTAATTGATCTTCTCTTCCAAGTTTTTCCCCATTCTAATTTATCCTTTACATAGCTGTTAAAGTGATTTTCTGAAAGTTCAAGCCCAATCATGTAACTTCTCTATTCAATAAATTTCCATAGCTTCCTAAGAATCAGATTAGAATCAAAATGTAAAACTACGTATTATAAAAGTAAAATTATAAAATTAGAATAAAATATAAAATTCAGTTTTACTTTTAAAGCCCTTCACAACTTGGCCCAACCTACCTACCCATCCTTGGCATACTACTATCCTTTCCTCACTCTGCATTCCTTTTAGAGGGGTCTTACTGCTCCTCATGTGCTTTTGCCTAGAACCCTGCCCTTCCTTATTTCTACCTTTTAGCTTTCCTAGATTCCTTCAAGTCTCAACTAAAGATCCATCAAATCTGAGGAGTATTATCTCTATGTGGGTGGACTTTTATGCCTTGATGTCACCAAAGTTCAAATGCTTGAAAATTACAATGTGTGAATCCATGTTAAAATGAAGTCAGTCTGTTAGGTCTTAGGAACATTGTGTTTCTTTCAGGGCCACACTGGGACACTTGGGGATACCAGGACACTAACTGAAAAATCTCTCCCTGCCAGGTACTTACAAGATGACAGAGAAGACACTAATATGAATCAGAAGTCATACTCAGGAATACCTTGCATTCTCAGTGCTGTTTATTTTGCCGAATTGTGGGGAAAGAGGAGAATGATAGTCTCCCGTGTTTCTGAATTTTCGATTGTTGGCTGATGATATTTATTGAACTGGTGTGATGTATATGGGGTGAGGGTGACTTGAAAAATCTTGCAGGCAAATAGATGTCCCCACAGCATTAGGCTGGCCAACAGCAGCCAACAATAAGTGTTTCCAAGGCCCCATTAGTAGATAATGTCTACATATGGCTTGGTTAGTTATAAATTTACATCCCACAATTAATGGTATAGGATCTTAGAGTACATGACATCATCTTCTTTCAGTGGGTAGATGGTGACCCATAGACAGATTTTAAATAACTATATTTAGTTATTATATATTATATTATATTATATATATAATACTTAATTTTTTAAAATGCCATTAATTTGTATGATGACTTTTGTATTTCTATACAGATGCTTGGAAGAGATTTTTTTTAAGATAAAAATTAAGTCAATTAATAAAAGTTCTTCCATAAATTTTCTGGTAATAGTGGGAAGATAGATGCATATACAGCTAATTACATTATGTTGGTATTTCCAAGTAAGGGCTTAATTTTTCACTAGTTTGTTCTTTCCTGCCTGTCCTTCTGCTCTACCTAAAGGCTGCTTGGTTTGGGTGGGGCTGACTTTTGAATTATCCATTGCTTTGAAGCAGGCTTGCTGAAATGCTAAAGACAGAATCTGAGAGAATTCCTTCTCCCAGCCTTGCTTGATAGATTATTGTGCCATTCCATTAACACTGATGGGAGCTCTGTGTATATATTTCTATGCTTCAATGACAGCTGGCTTCCAGCTCTTGCTGTTGAACAAAATATGGAGTCACATGATTATTAAAATGGAGCTTCTCCATTTCAATAAACTGTCAAGCAAAATTTGTCTTTTCATGGGAAAGAATGGTAGAGAAAGCAGATTTCTATCAGAATTTTTCAAGTAACTAGCTATTCATAAGAGGACCACCTAAGGATTAGCTTTTTCTAGTACTTGTAAGATTTTTCTCCTGTCTTTAGAAAAATACTTCTGAAGTCAGATATCTAGAAGCTGGGTCACAGGATTTAGATCTGAATTTTAAAAGCCAGCATACAAGCTTAGGAATCAGAGATCCAGAAAATATAAATGATTTATCCAAAGCCACATGAGTAGTAACCAGGAGAATTGAGATTCATACCCAGGACTTCTGACTACAAATCCATATATAGAAAAATAAGTCTAGCTGCTCTGTTCCTAAATCAAAGTTTAGAACTATTGAAAATAGGTTATGGACTCAAAAGAATGTTGATTAGGTCTTTACTTCTTTCTATTAAAACTGGTCTTGTCCCCGTTCCTCACAAAGGGTACACCATCTCCCATCTCTGGGCCTTTGTACTGGACTTGACATTCCTTATGCCTGGAATGCACCCCTTTCCCATCTCACCCCACAGAATCCCTTTCTTCCATCAATGAGCGAGCAAAAAACCACATTCTCCATACCAGTGGTTCTTACCCTGGGGTCTGCAAATTTGCTTTAAAAATATTTTGATAACTGGCATTTCAGTGTAATCAGTACCTTTTTATTTTATTTTATGCATTTAAAAACTGAGAAAGAGCTTATAGATTTTACCAGGCTGATAAATGGGCACATCACACAAAAAAGACTAAGAATCTCTGTTTTATATAAAACCTTTTTTTTTTTGCTAGTGTGCTTTAACCCCAACTTTTGTTGCTGTTTAGTCATTTTCAGTTGTCTCTGACTCCTCATGATCCCATTTGGGGTTTTCTTGGCAAAGATACTAGAGTGATTTGCCATTTCATTCTTCAGTTCATTTTATAGAAGAGGAAACTGAAGCAAACAGGGCTAAATGACTTGCCCAGGGTCACACAGCTATTAAGTGTATGAGGCTGGATTTGAACTCAGGTATTCTGACTCCAGGCTCGGAACTCTATCCATTGCACCACCTAACTGCCCCATTTTATCCCTAGACTACCAATATTTTGATGTGTAATGGATAGATATAATTTTAGCTTAATATTCTTATTGGAGATAGGCAAGGGAAAAAAGCCAACACTGCCTTCCACATATTCCAAAAAGCCAAAAATTGAAGTTTTCCTTTGGATAGGGGCAGGACAAATATCAGATAGGGTATCTATCCACATATGAGGCAGCTATCTATTTATATTAGAAACTACACACACACACACACACACACACACTCGTGTGCACACACACACATTGCACATGCAAGGCTGTATTAATAATAGGAAAAAAATAGAACAGGAAAGAGCTATAAAGATCACCTCCTTCACATTACAGATGGAAAAACGGAGACTGAAGGAGGAGTTGAACTTGAAGGACACAGATAGTACATGGCAGGGCTTGGATTCAAACCCACGGCCCCTGTCTCCAAATACAGCACTTTCCCACTGTGTCACAGTGTTTTGAGGTCCTGGAGTTCTCAGGGAACTCTTTTTAGAATTTTACTCCTATAATTGAGGCCCACAGAGGAATCATAATTTGAGAACAAATGGCAAGGGTAGGATTTGAACGTGACTCCAGATTCCCAATCTGGCTCTCCTGCCACTAAAAGACCACAGGCAGCCAGGCATAGGGGCCTATTAGTCTGTGATTAGCCTAGCCTGCTTTATGGAATCGGTTCAATTCTTGCTTGGATCAGATCCATCAGAATCTTTCCATTCAAAAAAGAATGAAAGTTGGCATGGTGAAGAAAACAACTTTTAATAGACCTAATGGGTGGTCAGGAAGTTGGCTAAGGGTACATATTTGCTGATTTTTATGCCAGTTTCACCTGTAACTGTTCCTATTCTTCCCCTCAGCCCCCCAACTTTGAAATTTCACACATGTGGCATATTTTCTATACCTTGTGAAAAGGTATGTGGTATATGGTTGTGAAACTAGGAAAATGAAATTCTACTGTAATCTGTGGTCATTGTGGAAATGTCTTCTACCACTAGAGGCTGTGATAGAGCTTGGAGGGAAGGCACAATTTCTTAGTGTATGTCTTAGTAGAGTGCTTGAAATTAATGTCCATCTATCTATCCATATGCATGCATTTATATTGCTTGAGACAAATGAATTTTGATATAATAGGTGAAAAGGATAGTGGGAACACAGAATGAAGAGAAGTAACGGGAAGAACAAAGACTGGAAAGGATAAACAGTATGTTCTGAGACAAAACCCACATGCAAAAAAAATTAATATGATTGTTTACAGAGTAAGGCAAGAATAGTAAAAATTCAGGGCCATGTGTAGAAAATGTGGTTAAAATATTTCTGCTTTTACTCTACAGAGTAGTCAGTAAAATGGTGGCGGGATGATATCTATTTATAACTCTTCATTCCCCTTGCCCTTCTTGTAGCATATTCCTGATACCTACTTCTACAGAAAAAAATTAGCACAACATGATGTTAAGTAAATATTAATGAAGTCAAAGAGCAATGGAAAAATTATGTCAAATTAACTTCTTTGGGCTATGTGAAAATGCCCTGTGGATGGAGCTATGAATTAGGCCAACCATTCCGGACCAGTTTGGAACTATGTTAAACTGTGTATTCCTTTCAATTCAGTGATATCACTAGAAGGTCTATACCCCCTAGAGATCAAAGAAAGAGGATAAGGAACCAAATGTACAAAAATATTTATAGCAGTTCTTTTTGTGCTGGCCAGGAATTGGAAACTGAGTGGATGCCCATCAGTTGGGGAATGACTGAACAAGTTGTTGGTGACGTAATTGGTAAGCACTAGGACAAAATGCAAGACAGGTTAGCTTAACTTTGAGGAATACTTAGTATTCTGAGCAACATTCTAGCTACACTATGAAACCGGTCATCAAAATGAAGACTTTGATATTGGGGGTTCGTCAGTCACCAAAAATCCTCCAAGATTAATATTATAAGAATGAAAAATGGAGAGGGAAATGTTTCCCTTAATCTTTCTGTTCTTCAGATTTTTTTTCCTTTCTAATTTTAGATTCCCATAAGTTATACTGTCTAATTGCTGATCTGAAAAATGAAGATGAAGAGGGTGAGGATAAGATATGGATCTTCCCATTAAAATTAACTGGAAAAGACATGATGGAACCTCTCTTTAGGTGTGAAATTCAAAAGGGAATTTCCAGATTCTATTTTGGACATTAAATGTTTGTGGCTCTAATTATCTTCAATTTGGCTTGTAAAAGTGCTCTAATGTTTCTCTGGAGTCACTTGAGTTTTGATGTATGAATATGATGGAATAGTATTGCGCTGGAAGAAATAACTTTAAAAAAATTGGGAAGACTTGAATGAACTGATGAAAAGTGAAGTGAGTAGGACCAGGACAACAATGTATAAGATAACAACAATATCATAAAAATTATCAACTTTGGAAGATTTAGGAACTCTGATCAACATGATGGTCAACCATAGTTCCAAAGGACTCATGATAAAATATGCTACCTACTTTGAGACAGAGAGATGATGGATTCAGAGTGCAGATTAAAGCATGTTTTCTTTTCTTTCTTTTTCTTTTCTTTTGAACATGGCTAATACATGAATTTGTTTTGCATGACTGTAAATATTTGTAATGGATTTTGTTTTTTCTTGTCTTTTCAATGTGTAGAAGAGGGGAAAAAGGGAGGGGGAGAGAATTTAGAACTGAAAATAAAATAAAATCTAATTTAAAATGTATTGTTCTAACCTCAAAAAAATTAACTTCCTTTTAACTACTTAGTTTCTCCCTTAGGGATCAGTTGGAGTTCTAATATTCATTGAAGAGTACTATCCAAGCATAGAAGCCACTGTCATCATTAGGAAGCATAGTGGGACAGCCAATAACATTTCTAGACCGCAAATCAAATTGAAAACTCATGTAAGAAAGGCTTATTCCAGACTGAAATATTTTTATAACACTTCATTGTGCCTGAAAAGGATCATAGAGGCCTAATTAGGCCTGGAGAGGCCCACAAAAAACTTGTTTCTAAGACCTTTGAATTTATAGACTGAAAACTATAGGCTACTGTATATTTTAATATATGCAGGGAGACAATTAAGATAGCCCTAGTTATGGTTTTGGAAAATAATCTGGGCAACGTTCAATAGCACAGAATTACCTTTCTCTGTGGAAAACCAAACCAATGAGGCATTTTTGGAAATGTTTCACTTTGTGTAGAGGATGCAGAAAACCAGCCATATGAAACCACTCAATGAATGAGAATAAAGTTGTGTAAAATTTTGAAATTCTCAGGAGAGGAGTAAAAGCTTGTGAAACAAAATTTTCTGCAAAGATTGCCCCTTCAACACTTTTCAGCTAAAGTATTCTTGGATAAAAATTGGATTGTAATTAAAGTGGGATCATATTAAAATTGCACTTTAAACTGATGGCCAAGTCACTATATTCTGAGGATGGCAGTGAAGCCTACTGTATCATTTTTTATTTTTTGATTTTCAGAAACATAATACTAGAACTTTAATGATGGAGTGTCTAATTCAATACCCTTATTTTATAAATAAGAAAACTGAGATCTAGAATACTGACATAATTGATAGGGCAGAATTCAAGACAGGTTGATTTAACGTTGATGAATACTTAGTATTCTGATCAACATTTTAGCTACAAGATGAAATAGGTCATCAAAATGAAGACTTTCGTTTTGAAGTTTTGTCAATTATCAGAAATCCTCCAAGGTTAATATCATAAGAATGAAAAGTGGAGAGGGAAATGTTGCCCTTAATCTTCCTGTTCTTTCTTAAGATTTTTTTCCATTCTGATATGCAATATGCAGTCTAATTGCTGATCTGAAAATGAAGACAAAGAGGGTGATGATAAGATAGGGATCTTCCTACTAAAACTAACTGAAATTAACTAGAAAAGCCATGATAGAACCTCTCTTTAAGTGTGAAATTCAAAAGAGAATTTCCAGGTTCTATTTTGGCCATTAAGTGCTTGTGGCTCTAATTGCCTTAAATTTGACTTATAAAAGTGCTCTAATGCTTCTCTGGAGTCATTGGGAAATGACTAAATCACATCTAGTATATCTGGCTTATAGTATGACCTAGGAAAAAATAGACTAGAATCTTGATTTGAAGTGAAGGATAAAAAATCTAGTTGACATTTATGGGACCATGAAGTTTTACTATGTGCTTGGGCTGTACAAGGAGATTTAACATATTTGAAAGAGCACAATTTAAAAATTCTTCTTCTTAATTAATTGACTTGTTTAATTTTAAAAACAATGAAAAAAAGCAATTTGAGAACATCTTCCTGTGGAATATAGTTCTCTTTATCCTTGGGGAAAACCAAAAGCTACAGTGAGGTCTCATTTGAGTCCCAGAATCTCGGCCTTATTTGCTGATTATGAATAATCTCCATATGAAATAAAAGTAGACTTGATCGTGGTCTTCTAAAACTATTTTGTAATTGCCTGCTGATCCATCTTATAGATGCGAGACATGCCCTACATACTGAATTAGTGAGCAAGAGCCTTGAGTGAATGGTGCTTTCTATATTTCACTTATACAGAATGCTTTAAAGTTTGGAAACTTGTTCTGGTATGATAAGAGTTTAGACTCTAAGAAAATTGTTATACTTTTTTTGTATTTCCTAGTATGTGCTGTCATTTTAACAAAAAGATAATTTACTTGCCATAGTGACTAGAATATGCATTTTATATTTTTTTTTCCCAGTGATAGTGATTGAATTGTTCAAATCTATCTTCAATTTCTTACTGAGTCCCTCTTTTTAAAATAAGAGATACATTTTGAGAGAGCTAATAGGTTTAGTGGTAGAAATCTGAGGCTGAAGATTACAGTAGAGCTAAGTGGCTTTTTGGAGAATCCAATCCATGACATTGGCTTCATTAAAGATTCCATGATCTTTTACTGATTTATTTCTTGGCAGTACTATGTCAGGTAGTCATAAGGGAGATAAAAGAACATTGAATCAGAAGTCAGAAGATCTGAGTTTGAATTTTAGTTGCTTCCTAATGATTCAATCATTTAGCCTCATACTTAAAAATGGATCATCTCTAAGGCCCCTTGTGGTTCTAAACCCTATTATTCTATATGCATTCTGAAATATATAAATCTCATTTTTGTGACTTTCCTGTAACAGCAAATTATTTTATATATGTGTGTATGTATAAATGTATGCATATGTATAAAAAGGTATTTACTATTTTACGAATCCTTTCTCAAGCGATTTTCTTTTCTCAATCTGTCAACAACTGACCTCAAAATGATGCATCTGGATTCATTTTAAGATTAACTTGACTCACCAAAAAGAAGCCAAAGCACAGTGTAAAGTATCTAAAAATGGTTTCCAAAAATTTTTAAAGAGTCCATAAAGAAATGTTATATTTTAATTATGGTAATGTTTTAATCTTTTGTTACCAAGAATAAGAATGTCAAATATGATCTTCTTAAACAGAAAGTTTGTTTGACAGTATTCCTATCTTACAGTTACCTCTCTCTGGGGAGTTAAATCATAGAATTTATGTTTAGAAAAGAATTTAGAGATCATTTAACTCCTTCCTTTTAGAGATGCTGTTAAAATGCAATCCCAGAAAACAAGTGGCTTATCATAGGCCATACAGATGCCAAGTATTGGAACTTGAACTCAGGTATTCTAATTCCTTCCCTAGTGGTCTTTTCACTATAGCTAATTATGGTTATGATATCTGAAACAAATATTAAGACTAAGAAATCTATAAAAAGTGTATAGAAATTCAACATAATGGCACAAATATACTGAAGATCACTTAAATAATAAGTGGGAGGACAAGTATTTTTGCTTCATATATAAGGCACATTATATGAGAACTCTTAGAAAGGAATACATATACTGTATACATATTCATTCATACATATGGATATGTATTTGTGCAACATACATTTATATATATATAAATACACAATACATATATACATTTCTTTCTGAGATCTCATATATGTATACAGATATACATGTGTATATATTTCTTTCTAAGAGATATCATGTGTGTATGTGTATGTACACACACATAAATAATGTATCTGAGGTGAATATATTTGCCGTATGTACGTGTGCAGGTGGTGCAGTGGATAGAATATTGGGCCTGGAGTCAGGAAGACCAGAGTTCAAATCTGGCCTCAGACACTAACTAGCTGTGTGACTGTGGGCAAGTCACTTAACCCTGTTTGCCTCAGTTTCTTCATCTTTAAAATGAGCTGGAGAAGGAAATGGAAACCACTTCAATATTTTTGCCAAGAAAACCACAAATTGGTCCATAATGAGTCAGACATGACTGAGTGACAACAACAAATGTGTAAATAGATACACATTGGTAAATATACGAATACATATTACGGGAATATATATTCATATAGCTGTTTATATATATAACACACATAATACAAGTATATTTGTTTCAAATATATCATACTACTAAAATGAATCTATTAGAAAAGAATATGGGGCAGCTAAGTGGTGCAGTGAATAGATCACTGGCCCTGGAGTCAGGAGGACCAGAGTTCAAATCTGGCCTCAGACACTTGACACACTTACTAATTGTGTGACCTTGGGCAAGTCACTTAACCCCAATTGCCTTGCCTTCCCCCCTCCAAAAAATAAAGAAAAAGTAAAGAATATATGCCCACAAATGTATACGTACTTATTTGTACACTTATATGAGATCTTTAGAAAGGAGTATGGAAATACATAGGTATAGGTATTCATATACATGTGTATGTGCATACACACATACTTATATGTACATACACACATAGCAAAGTATACATGTAATACACATACTCTAAGTCTGTGAGTTGACTCATATAAGGAATTCCCAACGAGGAAATTTCCACTGATGTGAATCTATAAGTGCATACTGGCATCTACTTGGCAGCTTTTAGCTTTAGAGGGATTCCTGGACCACTAAGACTAAGGGACTTGCCTAAGGGTACACAACCTCTATTGAGAAGGAAAATCTAGAATACATGCATGCACATATGCACACATATATGAGTAGTTTGTGAAATCATTGATGTGGTATCACAACTCACCCATGCTTGCACATCCTATGTAATTCTTATTTGTATTATGCTACAAGTATGCCACATGAGGTCCACCCACTACACAAAAGTGCCTTCTAGAAGTTTCTTGCTAAAACAAGGATAATAAAGAAGCATGTGAGTCGACCATCAGAAAGAAAATGAGATATTTGTAAAGCTCTTTATAAACCTCAAAGTGTTGTATAAATCCTAGTTCTTTATTATTATTATTATTATCATTCCTCACTTAATCTGAGTTGGCTATCTTCTTTTTTCAATCATACATTTTTTTATAAGGACCTTTGAAGCACTTTTCCTACATAATTTTTCATTTGTAATCCATTGCAGGTCACAAATACAATATGTCTCTTGCTCTGTGGGCGACTCTTAACTTCAGTCCTCTGGAGACTGTAATGTTTTGTGATTTACAGCCATACGCTATCAGCAGAAGAATGTTGGTGTTAAAAATATGAATCTTTCTTACAGGGAAAAGCTTGGGAACATTAAAAGATCTTTGTAATTTCCCAAAGGTAATCTAGTTCATTCTCTTTTGAATCTCCAATTCAGAGTGCAGCTGATTGTCCATTTATGGTGTCTTTTGAATATGTCCATACATACACACACACACACGTGTGTGTGTGATGGTGTGAGTATGATATGTACTGATGACAAGTTC
>NW_027186473.1:2191632-2214112 GCF_028583685.1 Petaurus breviceps papuanus
TTTCTGTGTGGACTGTCAGAGTGTTTATAGTGATTATATAACTTATCTAGGAAATGCTGCATTATTACAAGACTTGATGCAATTAGTACAATGCATTCACAACAGGAGCATTTGGGGAATCTTACTAAAGACTCTATCTGAGATTTTGTTGAACCTTGTTTTGGAACTGCTCTATGAAAGTGGCAAACACCTTTGGTGAGTTTACAACTCCATGTTTTAGGTATCATTAGATATTAATAATTTTAGATTCATCAGAGAAGATTATTTTTGTTCTTACACGTTTCAAGGAATCTTGTGCAATTTTGACATAATCATGGGTGCCATTTTGTTGGAGGAGATCCTTTAAGATAACATTTTGCTTTTCTGAATCAAATGCTTTTTAAAAAGAATGCCTAAATAGCAGTACCACATGTTCTAGAGGTAGCTGATTGGCCAAGTAATAAAGCATTGTACTTGGAGGGAAGGAGAACTGTGTTTGAATCCTGCCTCAGAGACTTACAAGCTGTGTAACTGAGCAAATCACTTAACCTCTGACCTTCTTCTGGTAATAACAAGGTCCAAGATATTTTCCACACCTTTATTTAGTTTCTTCCTCTTTTCAGAAACCTTGTGAATTAATTCCCCAAAATTATATTGCTTCCAGCACAGACCTTATCTTTGTACTTTTATAAAGTTTAGCTACTTTTCTCATTTTTGTTTTATTGCAGGATATTTCCACTTCCTCCATAAACACATCTAGAACTGTGATGTCACAGTCCAAATGTAGTGGCTCCATTCTCCTCAACAGTGAAAAAAGAGTTTGTTGTAAAATTTTTTGCAGATTTTTTCCACTTTCCATCTGTTTGTGGTCCTCTTTCTAGTTTCATTCTTAAATGTCTGATTCTTTTAAATTGGGTCTTCCATGGAGTTTCTCCTAATCATGCTTCTTCTTCCATTGCTTCTATTTTATGAGGTAGTGCTGCTCAAAATTTTCCATTGTCCTACTCTGTAAGGTTTTGCAAAATAGTTTTGTATTCTAAACTGTTATGGCTCTTAGTTGCCATATTTCCCTGCCTGGAAGGTAAATCAAGTATTTTCTGACTGAGATGGTTTAGCCTCTTTTGCCTCTTTATGTCAATTGATTTACATCATTTAAATGTTTATATAAGTGCATAACCTCTTCTCTGTCCATTTCCCAATTTTGAAGATCAGCAACTTGTTGAAATAGGTAAGCTTAGAGCTGTTTTAATTCTTAAATATGTTGACAAAGAAAGCCCTACTATTTATAGACCATACTCAGGTTTTATTTGGGAAAAGTATAATATAAATTAAGATCAATATGGTAACTCTTAAATGGTTTTAATTGCCTTAGCAGCTACTACCTGTAGTAAGTTCCAGGGAAGCTGTGATGTTTATATTTTGGAAGTAAACTATGAACAATTTATGGTTGGTGTCTATAACCCCATCCATTCAATCACACAAATCACTAGCCTCACATGGGCACAATATTAGGTAGTGAGGAAGAAAAGGGATTTAGAAAAAGACCAGAGACATTTTAGAGTTTATATGATTGAATAAAATTGCTCTGGTTTATACAATTTCCTATATTTAAATAACCCAAACCCTAATTTCTGCCACTGAATAGATTTCCATTTTCCTTTGCAAACTTTCTGGGGCCTTACTGACTCCTCTTTCTAGCTGGGATGTATCAGATTTCCTCCTGTCTTTTGCTTTACCGATGTGGTAATAGAGTTCTGCTGTTAGAATGTGAGGTGAGGAAGAGGATGAGAATGGAGACTATTTTTGTCTTTCATTATCTTCTGGGGTTAGGGCAGCTCCAGGGACTTGATAAGTCCTTACTAAATGCTTGTTGAGACAGATATTAGTGAACAGGACTGCAAGGAAGCAATTTTAAAAGATTGTGTTGATCTTCCCCAAGAAACCAAGATCGAGTGTCTGATAGAACTCAGTTTCAGGAGCTAATGGAATGTCTCAGGAAGAAAATATGAGAGTCTCTAAACTCTAACTGCACGCAAGATACCTGGGCTCTGTGTCTCCTCATGCTTAGCCCAGCATTCCATCATGCCTACCCTATTTTAGAGAGAGGGCCACTGGGATTAGTCTGTTGTAGATTTGCTCTGACTTACCCCTTTATTTTTTCCCCTAGTGAGTTATCACTTCACTCCCATGGATTGGTTTGATTTACAATGTTTTCCCAGATCACATTCTCTGTGGTGCTCTGCACCTGGTGCTTCCCTTGAGCTCCTAGCAATGACTGGTCTGCTGTGTTATCGTTTCCCTAAGTGTTCCCATCTCTGAATGTCCCTGTGTGGTAAAGTAGGAGGTTTGGAGGAAGGGGGGTGTCCTTCAGGGAAGATGAAATTGACCAGAAATGTACTTAGTTAACAGCTAGGGGGAACTTACAGGTGTTGATTTAGACACAGAAGGCTCTTTATGGTGTCCCAAATGTTAACACAGAGATTTTCAAAAGAGGAGAAAAACAATTTAACATTCTAGAATTGAAAACCAAAGCCAGATCTTCATTTACATTTTTATTGGGAGAGGAACCCTAGTAGAATGCACAAGCACTGAATCTTGTGTTTTAAACTTAATTCAAGCTAAGCCAATGTGGCATTAATAGGCAAGAGAGAAAGGAAAACGAAGTTCCTTCATTGTGGGCATCTGCCTATAAATTTGGGGGGTGATTTGTAACGCCTGGGTCCATGTAAGTAAACCTGATGAGAGTCATAGGATTAGAAATATAAAGTATCTAAGAGTTCACTGAATCTAATGATCTCCTTGTACAGGTGGGGAAACTGAGGTTCAGATATTGAAACAAAATGCCTAAGGACAATAAGGTAGTAAGTGGCAAAGCCAGGATTTGAACCGAGGTCCTCTGATTCCAAATGCAAAGTGCTTTTCCCTACATCTCAGGTTTAGTCTGAAGTGGATTTTCCCATCAGAACATGAGTCTACTTTTGGGAAGATCTCCTTGTTGGAAATATATACTCGTATAGTATTCCCAGGTCAGATTCACAATTAGATTATTTATCATAATAACATAATGCTCAAGCTATATGATGCTTTGTGTTTTTTTTTTCAAAATACTTTCCACTAATTATCTTGTTTAAACCTCAGAGTTTACCTAGGCTCATCCTTAGACAACATCAGATCCTTGGGCCTGTACTTGAACAGTATTTCTAGATTAGAAGAACCTCCCAGAGTTTATATCTCATTCGAACAGCCTCCAGGAGCCCAGGGGCACCTCTAGGCCAGGATGAGGCATCAGAGGATTTTATTTATAAAATTTTATGCATAAAATAATGAGGGTCCAGTTAAAGGGCTTTTGGAGATGTTTTTCAGTCATTTCAGTTTTATCTAACTCATGACCCCATTTGGGGTTTTCATGGCAAAGATACTGGAGTGATATGCCATTTCATTCTCCAGTTTATTTTATAGAAGAGAAAATTGAGGCAGACAGGGTTTAGTGACTTGCCAAGAGTCACACAGCTAGTAAGTATCTGAAATCAGATTTAGACTGACCTGACTCCAGGTCCAGTTGTATCTGTTGCATGACTTAGCTGTCCCTTTAAAGAAGCATGTCACCAGTGCAGTACTCTCAAGTGGCTGCTATGAATGTACAGGTGTATTTCCAAGTTTGAATCACAAGATATAACAGATTCCCTTCTTTGAAGACAAAACCTAGATATTTATTCATATACCAGAAAGCCAAAACCATCATGGTAATAAAGAAGATGGTACATATTACCAATGCAGGGAGCACTGCCATCCCCAAGTCTTCCCTCCATCAGACTTTCCCACAAATAAGCTCCCTTAGGCAAAATGCTCCTCTTTCACCCACGCTAGCTGCTCTGTCTCTCTCTGCCTACTCTCTCTGGGTTCTACCTCACTCTCCCCTCTTCCTGCTCCACCTGTTTTGACAAGCTCCTCCCACCACCAGGCTCCATGTGACTTAGGCTCAAAGCAGGTCACATAGTCCTATTAATGGGCAAGAAAGATCTTCCCATTACATTAACAATACAAGGAGGTGCAGAGTAGCTGAAAGACTGGCTTAAGAAGCAGGGGACTTCTTAGTTCTGCCATTAATTGGCTGAGTGACCAGAGTCAAATCACTTAATCTTTGGAAATCTCAATTTCCTCACTTGTTAAGTAGGTGTAATGGCTCAAGAAGGGTAGAATCAAGGATCTTTGAAGGCCTTTCCAGCTTAAAAATCCCATAGTTCTCTGTCTTGCCTCATATCATACCCAGGCGAATGGAAAGACTAGACCCAGAACCCACTCTCTTGATTCTCAGTCCAGAGCTCTTTCCACTACAAGATGTAATACAATGCCATAAATATTCTGGTTCTCAATAAGCTGTGAAGGAAGGCAATACTTTTCTAGACTTCAATTCCATTCATTCTAGAACAATTCTAGAATTGACCTTCTGGTCAATGGAAGCCACTTTTAATTTGTTGAAAAATCTGAAATAATACAGTAGATGAATGAATAAAAATCATTAAGCACTTACTATATCCAAAACGCTGGGGATACAAATAGAAAAGCATAATGGTCTGTCTCTCAAGGAGCTCACGTTCTAATTAATGGGGGAGATAACACATATTGAAGGCTTCAGAAGCCAGGCAGATGGAAAAGTCCCATTAGAGAGTACTGGTAATGCAAGATTCAGGTTATTTCCACTACTAAAGATCCTATCAGCTTCTTATGTTGAACCATTAAATACTTCCAAGGACTTTGGTGACAAGAACTTTCTTTTCTTTATCTTTAGTAGTTTGGCCGTGGCACATGCAGAAGCAATGATCAGGCTGTGTCTTCCCAGGAGTCCTTTCCTGTTGCTGTTTGTTGTTTGTCCTTTGTTCTTGAAGAGGACCAATGACATCAGGAGGGTGATGTCTTAACTTACAAGTTACTCGAATTTAAGTGAGGCAGAGCTGTGCAAAGTCATTAGCCTCACTCTCTCCTCCAGAGTCATTAGAGTCCGGTGACAAGACATAGGTCAAGACAACTGGCAATGGCCCTTTGGACTCTGTTCTGAGGGTGATATCTAAGGGCACTGGGCTATAAGCATTGCTATTCTCAGCACATACAATCTAATCCAAAGTATTGAAAAATTTCCTTCTGCCATGTGGAAATGGTTTCAGTAACAAGAATAGAGCTTTGATGTCATTGAGTCAAATGTCCTTGCTGCATAGGTGAAGAACCTAAGACCCTGAGACACGAAGTAAGTGACCCTATATGGGAAGTAACAGAGGGAAGATTTAAATCTAGGTCCTCTGCTTCCAAGTCTAGGATTCTTTCCATTGCATTATGCTTTCTCTCCCGTATTTTTTTTTAAAGCAATCGGGGTTAAGTAACTTGCTCAAGGTTACACGGCCAGTTATTTCTGGGTGTGGTGCTGAGTATCTGAGCCCGGATTTGATCCATGTCATCCTGACACTGGAGCCGGTGCTCTTACTCGCTGAGCCACCTGGCCGCCCCTCTCTCCCATATTAATGTACACTATTATAATTATTGACTCAATTAGCTTCCTTATTATTATTTTTTTGCTTTTTTTTGGAAGGCGGAAGGCAGGGCAATTGGGGTTAAGTGACTTGCCCAAGGTCACATGGTAAGTGTTAAGTGTCTGAAGGCAGATTTGAACTCATGTCCTCCTGACTCCAGTGCCGGTGCTGTATTCACTGTGCCACCTAGCCGCCCCAACTTCCTTATTATTTTTCAAACAAAATTTCCCCCAAGATGAACATGTCGTTATACAAAGTATATGCTTGTAATGGATATGAGAAGATTATAGCCTGTGCCTTCTAGGAATTCACAAACTGAAGGAAGAGAGAAGATACATTGGTAAATTCAGTCTTCTTAATCATGAACTATATTTACATGTTTTAGTCTTCTCTCCCTTCCTTTTGAAACAAAGCAAAACAACTAACTTTAGAGATATAGATACAGCTGTTTTGGCCATTCACCACAAAGAAGTGAGCTTCTTTCATGTGGCCTTAAAGTTACTTTCCTTTCTTTGTTAAGATGTTCTATGGCAATGGTTCCAGGGGATTAAGATGTTGAGCTGCCACCATTTTATCTGCTCAGGATAGGAGGCAGTTTATAGCCACACACACATGAGAGAGCAATGACCTAAAGAGACAGGTTTCTAGCTCTCTTTATCTTTCAGCTGATTCATTCCTGGATCTAAGCCAAAGTGTCTCTGTTCATATTTCAGGCATTTATCTGAGGAATGTTATGGCTGACTCATCTAGGTTCAGTCTTGGGCCTGCGGTAGCCATATAGTCCTCAAAGGAGGCTAGTTAGCAGGTTCTTTCTAGATGTGACTCTACTGCTCTTAGAAATACATCCGAGGGGCGGCTAGGTAGTGCAGTGAATAGAGCACCAGCCCTGGAATCAGGAGGACCTGAGTTCAAATTCAGCCTCAGACATTTAACACTTACTAGCTGTATGACCTTGGGCAAGTCACTTAACCCTAATTGTCTTGTCTTCCCCCTCCAAAAAAGCAAAAGCAAAAGAAATACATCCCTATTTTGTTGGTGTACACTCTCCTTCAAAGCCCTCCTCTATGTACAGGAGAACCATGTGACTTCTCAGGGATTTGCTCTTTGTACTGAGTCCCCCCCCCCCACTATCCCCAATAATTATACTTTGTCAGAGATTGCACTAAAAGCAGGATTGGTAGGTCACTTACAAGGGTAACTTAGAAGAGATAGTGATTGCAGTCTCAGGAATTAATTAGAAATTACTTCTCTTTCTCTGGTCCTTTCTATCTCTTCTTTTGTCTTTCTTTGTTTCAGAAGCCCTAATGAAAATTCATTAAGAGACATCTTCAAAAGAACAAAAGGTATAAGAGAGAAAGGGAAAATGTGAATAGGAGGCCAGGAGAAGAAAAATAAGAAATGGAGAGAAAAAATAGAATAAAAAACAGTTATTGCCTTTTATCTTTTAGAAACAGAAGAAAACATAGCTCTCTAGAAATGCCGAACAGAGATGTCCCAATCTGTTCCTCTTTTTTTTTTCTCTTAAAGTGAACAATTAAACTTTCATACTGATGAGCTAATCTTAATCACAATTATGAAATAAATTCCAAGGAGCATAACTTTCCCCTTCCCTTAAACCCCAAAGTCAATTTACATCTCAACTCAGTCTTCCGTTGCCATTCCAGAAACAAGAGTCCCTCTAGTTAGGGAGGTAGAGTAGTTATATGTGTGTGTGCACATACACACGTGTGTATGTGTATACATGCATGCGCACACATGTGTACATACACACAAGTGTGCACGCATGCATACGTTTGTGTTTTATGCACCTGTGTATTGTGTATATGTATACATGTGTATGCGTGTGTATGTGTATATGCACACATGTTTATGCATACATGTACTTGTGTGTATATATATATTTAAAAGAGAAATTTTCTTTCCAATGGAGTAGTAATTTGACTTCATATTTGTGTACATTCTAGTATAATATGTAGACCTAAAATATTTAGGAGTCCTATTTATACCTTTAGCTTACAGCGCAGACAGCTCTGATGAAAAGGAGAGAGAGATGTTCAGAAAGATGAAATCTTTTTGTTGTTTGCTTGGGGAAAGGTCTAAAGGGAGTGACCTTGAAAGACTATGGATCTTAATGGGGCAGGCACTTTGAGAGCAATTGGAGGCAGTTCTTTCTTGTAGGGGAGGAAGACCTATTAGAATCATAGATTTAGCAGGAGAAGAGAGCTCAAGCTGGTCTGTTCCAACTCTTTCATTCACTGACGCCCATCAGTAATTTGGGAGGCCATGTTGTGCCATGGAAAGAGCCCTAAACTTGGAATCGCAGAATCTGAGTTTGAATCTTGGCTCTGCCACTACTCATGCTAAACTCATGTCAGTCAATAATAATTATTATTACAGTCTAATGAGGGAGACAGCAGGTAAACAGCTAAACTACACACAGGACAAATTAGAAATGATCAATAAAGTGAAAGTGCTAACATCATGACTTCCTGTTGAAGCCTTCCCTGATCATGTGCACTCAGGTAAGCCACATAAACCTTCTTGGCCTTAGTTTCCTTACCTGTAGAATGAGTGGGTTGGACTAGATGACCTCTGAGGTCTCTTCTAGCCCTAGATCTATGATCCTTTAACTTAGGTGAGCTTAAGGTCAGCCAGGTAGTAAATGATGGAATTGGGATTTGAATCTAGATGTTCTGAACCTGACTCTCACATTGAAAGTCGATATTCCTCTTTTCCTCTCCCCCTCAACCTCCCATCTGATGAGTTGGGGAAATGGAAACCTTAAATTGTCTCTCTCTTCAACAGGATTGTGAACATTTCTGACTCTGTCTTATAGGAGTAGGTGGCATGAGTTCAAAATGGAGCAGAGGTTCTTATGCGGCTGCAGAGGAAAATCAGGACTTTCCTTCAATTATTCCTACTGAGAACACATTACTTATTTTCCCAGCAATCCCTCATTTGCTGACAAATCTTGTCAATTCTTCCTCCCAAATGTCTCTTGCATTCACTCCCTTCTCTCTACTCACACAAACTAGTCTGATGCAGCTACTCATATCCTCTCCCCAGCAAAATTGTTACATCCTCCTACTTAGATTGTGGGCTTCCAGGCTTTTCCCTTCCCAATACATTCCCCCCACAATTGCCAAAATGATTTTACTAAAGCACAGGTTTAACCATGTTACCTTACTCCTCAAGAATTTTCCATGACTCCCCACTGCCTCTAGTATGAAATATAAACTCTTCAGTTTGCCATTGAAAACCCCTCATAATCTGTCTCCTTTCTACCTTTCCAGAAATTTCACATTACTTCCATTTACACACTCTTGCTTTTAGCCAAACTGGCCTTCTTGTCCACTGAACTCAGTATTCTATCTCCTTCCCGGGTGCTTCTGCACAGCTGCCCTCCATGATTGGGATGCATTGTCTATGCCTCAAAAATTTCAAATGTCCTTCAAGGCTCCGAGTATGTTCTACTTCCTATAGGAATCCTTCCTGATTGGGCTCTCTCCCTCCTCAAATGATCTTTAATTCCCATATCTATTTACTTACTTATGTTGTCTAATAGGATGTAAGCCGTTTTTAATTTATCTCTTTGCATATCCCCTTTGTAGTGCTGAGTGCAATCTTGGACATAGGTCCTTAGTAAATTCTTGTTGATTCACAGTCAGTTGTATTAAACAACTGACTGGAGTTTGCCTTATCATTATAATCAGGATCCAGTAATCTCTAGCATTGACCCAAGTATTGATGACAATACATTTTAATTCCTCAGACGAGATTATTGCTTCACTATGTGGAATGATGCTCACTGACTTAGAATTGTAGGAGGAAAAATCCACTTACCTCATCATAAAATAGACAAAATACCCCAGGGGATTTGGAATTGGGGTATGAGATGTGGCAGGTTTAAGGCTAGAGCACCAGGCTGGGTATGGGGTAGCTCAGGACTTTGAGGAAGGGACTGGCAGGTCAGCAGCAGTGGCGGCAGAGACAGACAGAGGAGAGCTAAGGCAAGGCAGTTGGAATGGGCTAAAGATCTATTGGGCTTACCCCGAGCGGGGACAGTATTAATTATAGGCAGACAAGATGGCAGTAACCAGAGTGGAAGAAAAAGTGAAGGGTTCATGGTCTTCTCCCCTGCCCTTGGCTGTAAAGCAAGTAGCTAAGGTATGTCTTTTGTTATTTTTGGTCATTTCCCATCCCACTCCCCTCCTTGTACTTCACAATGGAGGACAATATAAATGCCTTTTCTCAATCCTAATCCTCTTTCACTTCTTTGTCACCATGATACTCTTTCCTCCATGGATTTTTGTGACACTACTCTCTCCCTGTTCTCTTTTTACCAGTCAGACCTCTCCTCAGTCTTCTTTGTATGTACCATTATCCATATCAGCCTACCTAAATTTTGACCATGGGGTCAAAATACCCCACTCAATCTCAGGCCCTTTTTTCTCTTCGCTACCTTTCTTGGTGACCTCATTAGTTCCTGTGGTTTAAATTATTATCTCTATGCAGTTAACTCCCAGGTCCCTATACACAGCCCAAGTCTCACCTAAGTTTCAATTCCACATGACCAATTGCTTATTGGACATGTCAAACTGAAAGTCCTGGAGAGATACCAAACCTGACATGTCAAACAGGACTTATCTTCCCTCAAACTCACCCCTCTTCCAAACATCCCTCCATCTGTAAAAAAGCACCATCAATCTTCCCATTTCTGAGGTTTCTAACCTCTATGTTATCCTTAATTGCCCATTCTCCCGCACCTCACATTTCTAATCAGTTGCCCAAACTTGTTTCTGACTCTACCAGGCAGATACTCTATACATACTTGACTGACCAATTGATTTTTTAGAGCTATACTCACTGACATCTTTGGTTAATAAGTACCTAATTAGGGCCTCTCAAATGACCAAAAATCTGGAATACAAGTTAATACAGCAGAAAAAAAACCTTATGTCAATAAAAATGAACTTAGGTTTCCATATGAAATAGATTCATATGACGTGGCTATGTGGTGTAATTAACTGAAGGGCGGCTCTGATGCTCAAGGAATTCACTTATCTGATGGAAAGTAAGGAGACATGGTTTATCAAGAAGAATGATGAATGCTGGGGATATGACATGTCCAATTTTTGGAAATTTTTTGGGACTAAACTGTCTGAAAGGGCTGCCATCTTCAGATATACAGCTAGGGGAGTCTGAGAAAAGGCTTTGTTGAATCAACAGCATGAAATTCTACAACACGATAAATACCAAAGGGAGGGTAAAGGGTAAGGAATGGTGATAGTTTAAAGTTCAACTCTAATGAAATAATTAGGAACTTAGTAGTAACAGAAAAGAAAAGCCAAACAGTAACTCCTCAAATAGAATTGAATAAAATACCCCAAGAGAGCAATATAAAACACTCGTTACTTTCTAGGTTGCTTAGCATTATAAACGATAAGATATCAAAGCACCGATAAATCCACTAATCAAGACTGTAAACAATTAAAATCTTCCTCTAGATCCGGGTATGTATCAGAACTGTGGAGACAATGCCAAAAGCAAAACATAAATTGAAGTCAGTTATTTGGATCTGGGAAGTGTTTAGGCTACCAAGCCAAAAGTCAGAGAGCAAAAAGTCTAAACTGAGCTGATAACAACTGATCATTAATTAGAACTGAAGCCAACTATCTCAGGCTAGAGAAATGTCTAGGCCAGTCAGCCAAAAGCCAAAAAGTCAAAGGTCCAAGTTGGGTTCATAGGAATTAATCATAAGGCAGAACTACTGCCCAAGCAGTCCCAGTAGTGCTTGGGAGCCCACAGAAAGGGAGGGGTAGCCTGGAGTACATGGTAAGGATGTTTATGGACAAAGGAAACAGAAAGGAAGGTTTCCTTTGCAAAAGTTTGCTTTGGGGCCAAGGATTCAAAATGAATCATCATGGTCAAGTTCAATACCATTAAGATAAACTGAGCAACACATCAGATTACATGGTAAGATACTATCTTTAATGTAAGGGGTTTCCCCACTTAATTGAGACCAGAATATAAAACGAATACTATTTCAATGGGGAGGAAGGAAGATGCAGTGGAGGCAATCATGGTGATGAGAAAAATAAAGTGTGTTTTTAGGAAAACAGATAGTTTTGTGGTTAAAATCATTGATAATGAAAACAACTAATTAAGGGGCGGCCAGGCGGCTCAGGAGTAAGACCTGGGGATCAAATCCGGGCTCAGATACTTAGCACCACACCCAGATAAATAACTGGCCATGTAACCTTGAGCAAGTTACTTAACCCCGATTGCTTTAAAAAAAAAAAGAAAGAAAAGAAAAGAACTAATTAGAGAAGCAGTTAGCTCAGTGGGCCTTAGCCTTGTAATCAAGAAGACAGAGGTTGGTATCCTGCCTCTGACACATTAGATAGGCAAGCCACAGAACTGGGCACCTCAGTCAACTCTTGAAGAAATTATGGAGAAGTTGAACTGCATTGGTATGAGTGATAGTACAGATCCAAATCATTTAGAAAATATTACCACCATCACCATTACCACCACTACCACCACCACCATCACCACCACCACCACCATCGCCATCATCATCACCACAACCACCACTAAAATTTCCCAAATGATCACAGTTAATAGCACCCAAAATCACAGAGAATCTCTAGGTAAAGTCATAATGTACTCAGATAAAGAAGCAATGAGTTCCAAGACCTTTATGTTTTGGCAAAGTTTTGTCACCTGTTTCAAAACCTTCACACACTTATTTTATATTCAAGGTCCCTGCTTTTATCATTCATTCAATAAACATTTATTAAGTGCTAGGTACTAGGGATAGGAATATAAACATTGTGCAGTCTTTGCCCTTGAGGTGGAAATTTGTGATAGACACATAGTCAAGTATAACAGAATAAGGAGAGATGGGGCAAGGGAGAATTCTAGATAAAGTACTCTAGGAATATTTGAAAAGGAAGAGAAATCTTTCAGCAGCAGAAATAAGAGAAGACCATACAGAAGAGGTGGTGTTACTGATCCAGGACATTGATCCTGCTTCTAGAAAGTTCACCAACTCCTTGTGGTTTTGAATTCCAATCAGCATCTTAGGAAGGTCTGGCAAACGTCAGGCTCTTTAGAGCTTGCAGAGAGCTAGTTGTCTCTGTCCCTTGACTCTACGTTGGTGGGTTGTGATGCAGGCTTGTCACTGTAGGATTCTAATTAGACTCTTATGGTTCATGTCCCCTTCCACCAAGAAACTCTATCCTTCTTCTCTCTGCTATATTTCACATTAACATGCCATAATGGAGTCTATTGAATAATCATGGCTTAATGTATATAGTTCTTCATTAATAACCATAAAAGTAAAAGGAATAAAAATGAATTATAATAAAATAACCACCATTCAGGATGGGTGCCTGTCGTCCTCCCAAATCTAGGCAACCCGAAATATTTTAGTCTATAGGAAAGCCTTAGGAAAATCCAAGAATTTAAAGACGTCCATTGGCGAGGTTAGAGTCAAACCTTCTCTTGTCGATACTGAACAGAGAGAGGATGGTACCCATTTAGCTGCCTAGTTGTCTGGGTGATCTGGGCCTTCACTAACTCTTAATGTATGTGTTTTATTCTTCCATAGCTCTGAACCTGGCAGTTTGGATGGTCTGGGTCAACACTACTGCTAATACTATACTAGTACTAGCAGATACTAGTAGCATCTACTGATACTGCTGGTATTGCTATTCCCCCCCCCCTTCTTTTTCTTTTATTATAGCATGTGTGTAGAGGTCACAATTTTTTTTCCAGGGATACCTGGTCTCCGTCTTTTATTCCTAAACAACAGCTGAATGAGGAAAAAGACATTCCCCTCTGCTACCTCCCCATGCCTACTTTTCTGTTCTTGCTAAATGCTAGAACATTTTCAAATGGCATACTAGCCATGTCCTCCTATACCTGCAGCATGTCCCACAGATTAGGCATCTTTACTGTCTCCTTCTAGACTTGCCTGCCTCTCACACAGGCTTGAGCCAATCACATCCTATCAAGATGAAGAGAGAAGAGGGCCACAGTCTGTGGGTGGGGTTACGTGACCAAATCTCAAAAGAGCAGTGGAAAATCAACTTTGTCTGTCCTACTTCCCATGTCTTATTCAAGTATTGGGGATGTTTGGGTGTTTGTTTCTGTTTTTTTTTTTTTCATTTTTGCTACTGTTCTCCAAAATCTTATGCATTCCTCCCAATTTTGATTGTTTTATATAATTTTCCATCTGTAACATGGAGATATGTTTACTAATTTAAAATACCCTTTAAAAACCCTTTTATCTTAATGCCAGTGAACATTCTAGATCTTCTCTCTGACTCTCATGAAATACCAGTTTCGGAGCTCTGACAAGTTGGATAGAACTGTCACTTTCTTTTCTGCCTTGGCCTCACTGACCAGACACAAAAACTATGGTGATAGTGACAGGCTGGGAGGAAGGGGATGGTCTTTAAATTCCATTCATATAGAATTAAATGTAACAATACAAATTTATTAATTTGATAACTTACTTTATAGTGAAATTCTCTAAATGGAGTTGCCTGTCTGTGAAAGATATAAATGCTTGTATTTAATGAAAAAGTGACTATTTTTTTTATCCCACGAATAGAATGTAACACTTAAGCTACTAGATATACTAAAATTAAAACATCACATTGTCTCTCAATCCAAGAAATATTTCCTCTTTGAAATATATTTTTTTCATCTCCCCAACTAGACTTTTAGCTCCAATAGGGCAGGGAACATGTCTTAAATTCTCTTGTATTTCTTCATATGAAGCAGATAAACAATACAGATGTGTTTGTTTGATTGGCTAACTGTTAGATATATTTCATATATGTCAAATTAGACTAGCTGGCTTTAGCACAATCACAATTCAAGGCCAGTACCTAGGTTCTGAAAAAAGAAAACTAAATGCCTAATTTCAACTGTTTTTAAATGCTAAAATAGCTTTATGACTACTTCTAGGATGGATTACCACCTGAAGACACACTAATCATGTCGCTTCCCCCTGGAATTCTCTAACAATTTTTGAATTTCAATATATGCTTTAAGATAAATAATGTATGTAAAGTGCTTTGTAAACCTTAAAACACCATTTAAATGTCAGTTATTCTTATCGAAGGTGATTTTATTATGTCTTAGGACAAATGTTTTCCCCCTGGAGGAATTCATTTCTGGCTTTCTAACCACTCTGTCAACAAGTATTCATTGAGTGCCTACTCAGCACTAGGCTAGGTGAAATATAATGGGAATATATGGAAAAATAAGGTTTGATATACAGCCATTTCCCTCCCCCCTAAGTCCCCTAACAGTTCTGTTCCCTATGTGGTAAATGAAATAACTGTGGTGTTTACTGATAGAATAAGGCTCACTATATATATTTTTTGGAATCTAAAATAATCTGAACCAACATTAACGTGCGTTTGAATGCTAGTAAACATTGAATGAACTTCAGTATAGCTCATTTGAAGTGAAATCACGCCATCCTATCTTGCCAGAGGACTGGATTTAAGAAAGTAAAGCATGTGACAACCTCTTCTAAACTCTTATTCTCTTGCCATACTAAAAGGGAGTCAGTCGGGGCGGCCAGGTAGCACAGCGAGTAAGAGCACCGGCTCCAGTGTTGAGAAGACCTGGAGAGCGAATCCCGGGCTCAGACACTTAGCTCCCACCCAGAAACACCTGGCCGTGTAACCTTGAGCAAGTTACTTAACCCCGATTGCTTAAAAATATAAAAAAAAATAAAAGGGAGTCAGTCACCAGCTCAAAGATAGTGAGAGTTGGGACTTGTTGACTGCAGGTGCATCTGACCAACTGGATTTACTGGCATCATGTAAGGTAATGCTTCAACACTTCAAGGGGCTGAAATTTCATCTCTGTGAGTATTCTTTCCTCCAGTGTAGAATGTGACCTTTCCATAAATTAGTAGATGAGTTCCAAGAGTTGTGATGGCTGAACAGTTCATCACCCTGCATCTAACCTTGTGAAATAACTCTCCCTGCTTAGTTAGCTAGGCTCATTCTCAGACAACTGGCACATAGTTTGCTTCTGGGTCTGGACTTGAAGGTTTTCCTTGGTTGGATATGCCACAGCTTGTGTTCTACTGGTATAGCTTTTGAGAACTCAGGATCATTTCCATGTCAGGGTGAGGTATTAGGAGAGTTTTAACTCAGTTGTAACAACAAGGACTAGAGTGTAAAAACCAAGGACCAGTCTCTGATGTGTGTGTGTGTGCTTGCGAAGGGTGAGATACTTCTTCCCTTTTACGGTGCCTTTCCTATGCCCTATTATTCTGCGTACCCAGGGTCTGACCAGACTGAGAGAGGGAAATAAATCAGTCACTAAAAGTGAAGGCAAGAGAAAGAGAAGCAAGGGTTGGTCAGGAGCCCCATTTCCTCTCTCCTATAGAACTCCATCTCTGTTTGGGATTGAAATTTCTGGCCCCATTGCCCTGATTTCTTTTGCTCCCTCTGTTCCCACTCACATCCTTATCTAACTTAGTCCTACCATTGTGACTCTGGATGCCTTCCCTTATTCATTTAAAAATGTATGTATGTGTATAACCTATATCAGATTGCTTGCTGTCTAGGGGAGGGAAAATGGAGGGGGAAAAATTTGGAACTCAAAATCTTTTTTAAAAATGAATGTTGAAAATTGTCTTTACATTCAATTGGAAAAAATGAAACCTTATTAAATTTTAAAATATATATATATAGACTTTGTATGTCTAGATGTAATATATATTTATGTATATATAATTATATAACATGTATATATGTACATAAAACACGTGTGTGATTTTGTGTTAAATTTTGCTTGTATTTCTTTTATCTCCAAATATTTTACTCCTTTCCCATTACATGGAGCCATCCCATGTGATAAAGACTCTCCTCTATCCTCATTCCTCTTAGATCTCTCCCTCTCACACTCCTTTCATTTTCTGGTGATCACTGATATCCAACTTTCTCTTGAGGATACCACGTATCTTGGCACCCTCTAGAGGGTTAACTGAATTCCTAGTCATGACTCTGGGCACTGGTGGATGGGGGCATATTCAGGCGCTTTATAACACTGTTACTATATTAGTGGCAGCAATTTTCATTAATTTAAAAGTGGACAAGAATCATCTTGGGTCTAGGAACTCTGGGAGAATCTAGGTGCTAAGGACTCAAAACTGCTAGATCTTAGAGTCATTTAATTACTTGAGCATCTCTGCCATCGACAAAAATCACAGTTCATTGAAATGAGTAGTGTATATTTTCTAGGAATATTAGAATGAATATTTTTTTATCACTCAGGACTTTATGCAACATATAGATTTACTTTACACATATGTACATGGATAATTTACATGTATGCATCAATTCTGAACACAGTGAGATATACTTGTGTGTGAAATATGTGTGTGTATATATGGACACACATACATATGTAAATATGTATATGCATACACAGGAATATACAAATTATCCAGCCACATATCTATAAATCAAATTTCTATTCTATCACACTCAAATCCCTTATCACTCAAAATCAATGGTAGCATAAGTATGTTGAATACCAAAATTTTTTTCTTGTATTTGATTACTTGATGAATGATAGTTTCTGTAGCGTGGTTCTGGTCTGATCTTGTATGCAGCTGGAGACAAATAGCATTTGGAGTGCCAGATTTCCTGGTATTGTGGTTTCTGCCCACACCAAGATGGACCAAATGCCACCAGCCTCACCTCAGTGGGAAGAGTGTACAGCATGGGTTGGGGAGGGACTCAAAAAAAGTTTCCATCATGTATGATTGCTGTTGTTGAAGAAAAGAAACAGTGTCTTATATTTTTCTTCCTAATTGAGGGAAGTATTATCTTAGAGATAAAGGTTATGGATTTTGTCTCCTTCCCCCCACCCCTCACATAAACACTCTCTCATGTTTCCAGTGTTGGATTGGCATTAAAAATACTTGAAGAGCATAGGAAAGGCATTTAAGATTTAGAAGAAAAGATATCAGAAAGACGTATCTGCTGATAGATGTCCAGTAGTATTGGTTACCAAATGTAACCTAGAGAAAGTCAATGATCTTTAGAACCAGGAGTTTGAGATCCCTAGAAATGAACAGAAATACTACTTATAGCAGAGGATTTTGAAAAAAAAATGAAGCCTTTAATTTTGATTGAAAGTGATTGTGTCACCCCTCCCTGTCTTTCCACAGTAGGTGTATCTTGTCCACATCTTATATACCCTGCCTGTTTTCCTGGAGGACTTCTTTTTGTGCCTTCTAGCTATCAGAACAGCACTTAATCTGTCTGCTATTCTTTTGCACATTTATTTTTGCTTTTTTTTTGGAGGGAAATTGGGGTTAAGTGACTTGCCCAAGGTCACATGGCTAGGGTTTGTGTGTGTGTGTGTGTGTATGTGTGTTAAGTGTCTTTTGCACATTTAGCCCTAAATTCACTAACCCTTTTAAAATCGGATTACTGATAGCAAACAAGAATTTATGAAGAAATACTCTCTTTGACACATGCCCAGACCTCTCAGAAGACTCACTGACCAAGAAACAAACTATATTTATCTTCTCCTCCATATCTTTTCTCATACTGTCCCTCACCTCACACTCCGGTTTTCTGCCTATCTGAATTCTACCCATTTTTCAAAGACTATCTGAGATTCTAGCCCCTTCATGAAGTCATTAAAAACAAACAGACAAATGCTCTTTCTTCTTACAGCCTTCCACTCTCTATTGCCAACACATTTTGATATTATTGTCTATACTCAAATCTTCTAGTTTTTCTGTTTTATGTATGTAAGCAATCTCCAGAGAAATGACATTTGAATGGCATAGAAAGTCGCATCTCCAAGCTTTTGTCTGATGGCCTTCTGCAGTTGCATACATTCAATAGGGATTTGGAAGTTGTTGATAGTGAGAAAAGCCACTTGTGGTGTCCTCAATGATTTCTCAATCATGTATGATAGAGTCACTTTTATTCATCCTACTTATGATTATTTTGAAGAGTGATATTCAGCACACTAGACAGATGGGCAGTTAGAAAAGAGACAATTAACAGGTGAAGCATGTCCAAAAAAAAATGTAGTCTGTTCACTTAAGGAGCAGCTGTCGCCTTTCCTACACTTTATGAAACCCTTGTCCAAACTAAATAATCACCCGAATATTCGTGTGTTTGCATGGGGATTCTGATCTCATCTAATCCAGGGCAGTCCTCAAGAAATCTGCCAAGGAATGATCAGAAATGTGAAAGGGAACACCCAAGAATCATTCCATTTGCCAAATTATTGTGCAAAAGCAGGCATCAACATTCAAAGAGTTGTGCTTAGGACTAAATAGAGAAACTGATAGATTGGCAAGAGTAAAGGAAATGGCTGGCACTATTTCCTGAAATAGGAGAATGGGACATTTTCTGTATTTCAATGCAAATAATATGCAATTCTAAAGCTTAAGACAGAGTAAAAAAATGATTTTGCTGCCAAAGCTTTTTATTTGAAATAATGATACATCACCAACAAACTCTCCAGCATTTCAACTGTGACTGACAAATGATAGACAATATTCTTCAAAACTTAAGAGAATGGAGGCAATACCCCCAAGAACTCACCAACAGATGGCACTATGAATTGTGAATTATATAGAAATACAGGTTTCCTTTGTGAATTTACATAGAAATACAGGTTAATAACAATTTTCAGTTCAAATTTTGGTACCTTTGGAGAATTTATCCTACCATTTCTAATTTGATACTTCAGGTTTTAAAATTTTCACATTCAACTGTTAATAAAGTCAAAGTTTCTGATGCCCAATAAGCCCTCAAAAGAAATCCAAGGAAATAAGATTGAAATGAGGACAAGTGAGAAAGCTTTTTATCTATTATCTAACTGCTATCTATTAAAATGTTTTAGTGTTATCAAGTCAAATCAAGTCATTAATTCTCCTGAGAAATGAAAACAAATATTTCAATTCTATTTTAAAGTCATGAAAAGTGACTCATGTTTTATGATACTCAAAGCAAGTATATTGGATTTCGGAAATGAAAACAAATATTTTAAAACTATGTTAAAGTCATTAAAAGTGACTCATGTTCTATGATATTCAGAGCAAGTATACTGGATTTCAATAAGAGGACTTGGATTCAAATCCTTGCTCTACACTTGCTACCTGTGTCACCCTGGACAAGTCTCAATCTCTCTGGGTATCACTGCCCTCTAGATGACCTCTAATGTCACATTTCTAAATCTATGATCCATGATCCTAGATCCCAGATCTGTGATCCAAAGTATGGTCTTCTTTAGAGATTCTATATTCTCTTTACTGTTTGGTAGATATACAGCAATCTACTTTGAAAAAAATGATAAATGTATATCATACCTCTTTTAATATCTACATCCTACAAGATCATTGTGGGATTGTCAAGATATTAGGAGAAATCCTGTTTTCCAGAGTTAAAGCTGAACAATCAAGCTGTGCCCTGAGCTTGGCATAACAATAATCCTTTGTGCTCACCTTCTGGATGATCTCGCCCTCTGGCAAAATCCCACATAATTATTGTATTGCTTTGACCAGTACTATGGTAGGTGTTCTCTGAGCTCAGAGAAGCATGGGAAAAGCTTGGATCCATGTTCTGGTCTTGAAGTCCTGTTATGCATTGTTAGGGCTACAGCTCACTGCACAACCATTGGTATAAGCACTGATATCTCCCCACACTGCTTAGGGTCCCTCCAGGAGGGGAGGGGCCTCAGCACATGTGCCTCCTTGCTTGTAAGCTATTTCTCTCACTTTGAAATTAAACTTCTGCTTGATGCCTGACTCTTATCTCTAGCCTGCTCTGTTTGGTTCTGGCCACCCACAGGTTTGAGACTGGTTCTGTCCAGTTGATAGGACCAAAGAATGCAGTTGGGTCATTCTTTTCCTTCTGAGCAGGAGATTAAAATAGTGTCTTCTAAGTAGTTTCATTTTCTTGATATTTTGTTGTAATTCATTAACTTCAGATGTGCCAGATATATAATACCATATTTTATTGGAAAAATTGTAAAATCTGATTAGATTTTTTTAAAGTTAACGGGACTATGGAAAGGTATCAGACTTGCAGCTCTGATAACTGAAGCCACTTTCATTCACTGAACACAGAAATAGCATCAAGATAGATTTGTTTGCTTTTCCATACTGTTCCAAGCTTATTCTTGGGCCTTGACTGAGCAGGATGACCCACTTGCAGGAGTCATTTTGTGGGCCTTCCAAGAAGCTTATAATTGCATAGTTGATAAATCCATTAAGACAATATAAGAATTTTGTCATTAAATGGTAGAACTGGGCAAAGAAACTAAAGATCGCTCTATAATTAGTTGGACATTGATAGAATGGAATAAGGCTGTGGCTGTCCCAAGTTCTTAGTACAGTTGACAGTTTGTTATTGTTGATCCTGATCACAGAGATAGAGATCATGATTAAAATACAGAAATAAAAGAAATGTAGTACTTGGGGAAAGCCCCTCCCAGTCCAAGTTTGGTTCTCTCCAACAAGGCTCCTACAGATTAATCCAAGAAAACAAACCCCAATTTATGTATTTACCTTTAATAGTCAACCATAGAATATGGTCACTTGGTTCAAAATAAAGTTATTTAAGGAAATAGAGTAGTGGGGAAAGTAGCATTAAAACATTTTCCTCAACAGCCTTGGACTTTGTTTTGTACTAGCAAGCTAGGAAGAATTTGAGCATGTCTAGCAATAGGTTGTCTCCTGTTTGGGCAGTAGCCTAGCTTAGTACAGAGAGTTCCATTACAAGAAGATTGCTATCCAGTGACGAATTTGGGGGAATTGGTTACCAATGAAGAGTGTGTGTGTGTGTGTGTGTGTGTTTGTGTAGGGAGGGAATTGTTACATATTGAAATCTCATTCCTAGGCATAGTCCCTCTTGATTGTCAATCCATTTCGTCTCTGTAGTGATGACTATGAGGTGGAAGTTAGCAGATCCTCCCTTAGCCGGTGACAGGGAGTGAGCACACCCAATATTGTACACAGCACTGATGTAAGTAAAGGAACAGAAACCCAAGAGAAAACTTTAACACACTTAACAATATATCATTTCAATGAAAATCCATTTTTAATTGTCAAAAACCTAACTTTTTCCTAAAGATGAAACCTTGAGTATACCATGTTCCTTGAAATCTGAGCTTTTTAATTTATGAAACAAAAACACTTTTCAGCCTGTCAGCCCTGCTGAGGTGTGTTTGACACTTAATGGGACATGGCTGTTTTTGTTATGGGTAAACCTTTAGGTTCAGGGAAATCTGTCAACTTACTTGTGAACTTCTACAGGGCCTCTGTAAAGTCTCCTAAGGATAAACTCATCAACATATTTAATCTTGGGCTTTGTTTATAGACATCCCAAATATGTTAGATCAGTTCAGTTAAGAAATTCATCAGTAAAGAGAAGAAACCAGTCGAAGTGGTTGTTTGGTGTCATGTAGATGAATAACCAGTTGATTGACAGGCTTTCTATTGATTCTCTTGGCATTGTATGAATACAACCCAAGTATTAGGGAATGATTTTTGTTGTGAAATCTATTTTAAAAATACCCATTCACTATCAGTCTTAATATAAAGTTTGTAACCAACGTCACAGGTAGGTAGTGTCATAGTGCACAGAGTGCCAGCCTGGAGTCTGGAACACTCCTCTCCTGGAGTTCAAATCTGGCCCCAGACATCTACTAGCTGTGTGATGACCCTGAGCAAATCACTTAACGACCATATACCTGAGTTTCCTCATCTATAAAGTGAGCTGGAGAAGGAAATGGTAAACCACTCCAGTATCTCTGCCAAGAAAACCCCAAATGGGGTTGCAAAGAGTTGAACATAATCTAAATGATTAAACAACAACAAACCCTCCTCCCTCCCTCCCCCCCCTCCCCCCCTCCCTCCCTCCCTTCGTTCCTTCCTTCCTTCCCGTCTTCCTTCCTTCCTTCCT
>NW_027186473.1:2214212-2229448 GCF_028583685.1 Petaurus breviceps papuanus
CTTTCTTTCTTTCTTTCTTTCTTTCTTTCTTTCTTTCTTTCTTTCTTCCTTTTTTTAAGGAAGAAGGGGGCATTTAGGGGAAAGGGTGGAGAGGAGAATAGAATCCAAATAAAATAATACATGGTTTCCAAGAAAGGTGATCATAAAATTACACCTAATGGAAAAACAAAACCAAATGTCAAGCAAGTGCTACACTTTTAAATGAAAGTTTTCTAAAAAAAGAAAGATCTTTATGTAGGAAATTGTTATTATATTTCCATGTTGTAATCTAACCTCTGTCATCTAGCTACCTTGTCAAAAATTATGTTCTAATATTTTCATTCAAGTGGCTTAAATTATGTAATGTGAAAATGAATAATGACCAGAAAACTGATGACTTCTATAATTCTTTTGAGAAATTCTATTTCATAGGTTTGGCTTATTTGGATAGTATTTCCTTTAGGTAATGTAAATGTGGGCATATATAAATTAATTGTAGCTAACATCATACATGCCATAAATTAATTCTGTAAGTCCTGCACAAAAAGGTTCACCTCTTTAAGTACCAATCCCTTTTTTACTATAACCATTTTGGATGGAAATCTTCCTAAATGTGTTATATACTTTCTTGCCTTCTTAAACAGTTAACTAAGATATAAATTAACATTTTCTTCATGATCCAGAGGTAGTAATGAGTATATCTGTTCTTATTGTTAAGTTGTGTCTGACTCTTCATGATCCCATATGGATTTTTCTGGGCAATGATAATGAAGTGATTTGCTATTTCCCTATCCAGTGAATTAAGACAAAAAGAAGTTAAATGACTTGACCAGAGTCACAGTGCTAGTGAGTATCTGTAATGGCAAGCACAGAAGTAGTTCACACCTTGTTTCAGCTATTGAATTAATGTCTTGTTTCAGTTCAAGTTTCTTTTGAGCCTTGTATCAAGTCTGTTAAGAAACAGAACATGTGAACCCCACAACTTGTGAACCCTAGAACTCATGAACTCCTGCAACAGGAAGGGGAGGAGCTAATGACCATATATAAGGAGAATTTCTAGGCTAGCGACAGCAGAACTGAGAAGAGGACTCTTGTAAGTCAAGAAACATAAAACTTGTGGTACCCAGCACTCTGTTTGTCTGCTCTGTCTGTGTTGATGTTTGTTTGTGATACTTTGTTCCGAAGCCCTGGGACCTTACTGGAAGCCCTGAAAGAGGATTTTCTGGTTGTATATTTACAGAAGTCCTGGAGGAGGGTTTTGGAGGTTCTGGGACTTTACTGATGATTTGTGCTGACTTCGTGGACTTTCTTTGTAGGTCTGTGTGATTTCTATGTTGATGATTTGTGTTGAGTTCTCAGACCTTGTTGGTGGGTCTGAGTTGATTTCACAGGCAGATAGTGAATTGATGATGATGCCAGCAATGTGTATGAATATTATTGTGGCTCTGTTAAGCTTTGTCTTCCCAGAAGCAGGAACTGTGAAGGCCTTGAGGTGGACTGGACACTGTGAACTTCAATATGGAACAGGAACTGGATGAAGAACTGGACAAGGAGCTGGACAAGGAACTGGGAGCTGCCTGCCTTTGAACCCAGGTGACAGTTGGAGCTGGGGCCATGGAAGAGGAACCATGGAAGCTCAGAGCCAGCCTCGAGTCAAGCTGAATGAAGACTTTACTTGGCTAATGTGTACTGAATTAGAGTATTATGATTTACTGTGACCTAGGGGTGGAGAACTTTGATTTTTCTACTTTGTGATTGAATTACGGATTTTGTGATTGACTAAATGAATGTCATTTAAAAAAAAAAACTATGTGACCACTTTGGTGAAAACTATGTGGCCATTTTAGTGATAAGTTGTTGAGTTATGACATGGTGAATGCTATATTTTGATTTTCTGTGATAAGTTGTACCATTGTGAATGCTGTATTTTGATTTTCTATGAATGTGTTGTTCTGATATTGAATAAGTAGAGAGCTCCCTATACTATGCAGCCAGAACCTTGAAAGCTATTCACAGCAGCAGTCCTCTGGAAAGCTGCTCATGCATGGCTTTACAGTATCTGGGGCTGGATTTAAACTGAGGTCTTCCTGACTCCAGACCCAGTGCTCTATGCACTGAGCAATCTAACCATCTATTTGTTCTTATCCTGTGATATAATATAGCCATGCCCTCTTGTAGTGATACTATTAGGACCTACTATCAGAGATGTTTTTTCCTACACTTAATGGCTTCAGACTGCTCTGTTTATCTAATTCTTGCATCTGTTTTTAATAGTTTCTCTGTCTTTTCCTTTGTTGGTCTGTTTTCTTCTTATAACTCATCTGTCCAGAATAAGTCATTATCAGAGAGTTCCAGATGGCCAAGGTTTTGGTGCAATTTTACCTACTATTGGATTTGTCACATTTGTACAATAATGAAGGATATGAAAAATTAATTTTCAGCAGCATGAAAGATGTCAGTTACAATTAATTTCTAATGCCAGTGTTTACCTGTAAGAAGTCCCTGTTTTCTATTTTAATTTGATGCTTCTCTTCTGAGGATAACCAAATTTGTTAGAATGGTGTGTAAAATAAGAATAAATAGGATCTACATTAGAACCAGATGGATTCTCCTATGAGTAAAGCACACTGGCTTTACTGCATGGATTTTGTGACATCTTTTTCAGCTGTTTAGAGACTTTCTTTTTCTATTTTGCTTCCTTGCTGGTTTTTAGCTATGATTAAGGTAGATGAGGTTGCCAGACAGCTCACTTCTGGAGAGGTGAAGTATAGCTATGTGGAATTTAAGGGATTATAGGACCTTAAATTTAGAGCTGAAAGGGGCCTTAGAATAAAGTCCAACCTCCTCACTTACAGATGAGGAAACTGAGTCACAGAGAGGCTAAGTGATTTGCCCAAAATCACACAGGTAATAAGGAGCAGAACTAACAGATGAACCTAGGTCCTTTGATTTTGAAGGCAAGTAGGTAACACAGTGGATAGAGTACCAGGCCTGAAGTCAGGAAGACTCATCTCCATGAGTTCCAGTCTGGCCTGAGACACTTGCTATCTGTGTGACCCTGGTCAAGTCACTTAACCCGTTTGTCTCAGTTTCCTTATCTGTAAAATGAGCCGCAGAAGTAAATGGCAAACAACTCTAGTATTTTTTCTAAGAAAACCCCAAATGGGGTCAAGAAGAGTTAGACATGACTGAACAACTCTGACTTTAAACCCAGCAGCTTTTTTGGCATCATTGAATCTTTGCTTTGTGCCATGATAAAATCCTGCCAATAAGCCCAGTCTCTGTAATTATGGTAAGTGGGTAGGGTGCCCCAAGGACATGCTTACACAGTTCCCTATTTCAGATGGGTAAGTCTGTCCTTGAAAGAGAAAGAACCAGAAAGAAGGAAGTCAAATAAAAGTTCCCTTCCCCTTCACTTCTAAGCTGGAATTGAAGAGTTGTGCCGAATGAGTGTGTGTGTGTGTGTGTGTGTGTGTGTGTGTGTGTGTGTGTGGTTATGTGTAGAAGTACAAAATGGGTTAGATGACAAATTATCAAGAATCTCCAGATAATTCCTTTAGGATGATATCACAGGCATGTGTGTATACTTACAAATTATGATGATGAGACTGAAATGTAACCTGGAAACAGCTTCTGTAGGTGCTAACATCCCTGCCTCCTTAGCAGCACAGCCACCAAAGACCCAGGATATAAAGTTCTCATCACTAAAGTTCTTGGTGCTGTCAAATGCTTCCACACCAGAAACAGACTGCAGCTCTTCAGTGGAAATGACATTGATGAAACTGCCTTATTTTCCACTTTGTCAGACATTCCAAAGACCATGGGACTTTTCTGACTTGCAGCTAAAACCTCTGTGTCTTGCTGCCTCCATGAGAATATGAATTCCGTGAGTACAGGGACTGTCTTGGTTTTTCTATCTGTATCCCTAGCACTTTGTGCATAATGAGTGCTAAAAAAGTTTTTATTCATTCATTTATGATGATATGTTGTGCTTTTTAATTATTAAATAAAGACAGCACAATGATTCAACCATTGGTTGACTGTTATTGAGATTGGATCTTCACAAACATTATTATTCTCTTCTCCAGGTATCATGCATCTGCAAATCCGAGCCAAACAAAGTTAGCTGGTCCAAATGGGACTGAATTCATGTCCTTCCTCTAATTAGCACCATGCTTTAACTAAGGAGATGATCAAACAAATGCCATTTTGTGACGAGCAGCCTAAATAAATCCACAAAGCCTCGACTTTAAAAACAACAACTTTATATAGCTGTCTTATTCTATGATACTCAGTAAGATTTTAAAATAAACTATTAGTTGTTTTGTTTGTTTTTGTTTTGGGTCTGGGTCTAGGTCTATCTATCTCAGGGCATCAAGGTGGCACAGTGAATGGGCATGGAGTCAGGAAGACCTGAATTCAAATCCAGCCTCAGACTCTCACTAGCTGTGTGACCGTGGGCAAGTAATTTAACCCTGTCTGCCTCCGTTTTCTCATATGTAAAATAAGCTGGAGAAGGAAAAGACAAACCACTTCAGTATCTCAGCCAAGAAAATCCCAAATGGGGTCATGAGGAGTGGGATATGATTGAAACAAAGAAACAACAACTTCCTATCTCACATAGGCTAGAAGTGCGGCATCCACTAACAGCCTGATCCCAATGCTGACAGTTGTGGGAAATTTGATTTGCTTTGTTTCAGATCTGGACAAGTTTGTCCCTCTTTGATCAGGCTGGTGATCACCCCCTCCCAAAGTCTTACCATATTGGTGCCAGACAGTGCAGATACACAATTGACATTTCATTGAAGCTCACAACTCCTGAACTCAAGTGATCCACTAGCCTCATCTTCCCCAATAGCAGGGATTGCAGGCAAGTGCCACCACACTGCCAGATTTTAAGTTTGAAAACAGTCTTTTGAAGACAATAAAAAGCAGGGAAGGGGAGTAAGAATATGGACAGAAGAAAATATTTATACCTTCTCCCTTATCCAAATTTTTAAAAAAAGCAGTGTCTTCTCTATACTCTCTTCTAAATTACAAACTGTAGCTGAGCAGTGACTAATCATCATTCCAACATCAGTTCACTTTCTGTGCTACTCAAAATCCTAGAGAATGCCAACTCCTTAGGGATTTCCAAGAATGAGGTCTGGCCTCCATTTTTTTTTCTCTGCCAGCAGTCCAAAGGAACTTCCTCATTAAAGGAGTAATGTTATGGAGAATCTCTGAACTTGTCAAGGACATCTTAACTGTATGGAGAAGCACATTAATTTAATCTCTATTTCTTCATGGATGTGTCATTATATCATTTATTCTCTGGAAGAGTTCCAAGAGCTCTGGTTTCATAGATGATATCTAACTGGATATGCTATGAGATCACAGGTCATTGGAAAATGTCTTAAACACCAACTTGTATTTGGGTCTAGGCTTGGTATTTATTATGCAATGACCTTATGGGAATCTAAAAGGGACATTGAGAATCTGGAGAATGACCAAAGGAGAGTAACTAGAACACTTGAGGAGACTAGAAAGCAGGTCTTCTGAGTATTGGTTGAAGGAACTGGGGATATTTAATCTGAAGAAGAAAATGCTTAGGGGAGAGATGATTACTGTCTTCAAGTATTTGAAGGCCTGTCACATGGAAGAGGCATTAGACTTGTTCTCCTTAGCCCCAGTGGGTCAAAATTATAAGGTGGTAGATTTCTCTAGGCGCGAGGAAACACATCCCAATAATTTAGAGACATCCCAAACTGGAACTGCTTACCTTATAGTGTGGTGACTTCTTTCCAGTGGAGGTCTTTAAGAAGAGACTGTAGGATAAATATTTGCCAAGGATATGCTAAAGGGGGATTGTGCCTTGGGGAAGGGTTGGTTTATCCCTGAGATGGTTTCCAGCACTAAAATGCTGTGTGTCTATAAACAGGGAAGAAAGAACCAATAAAACTCTAGTTCTAGTTGGAGTTGCCTTATTGAATACATGGTATATTGAGTTAGGGTCATCACCCCATGTGAACTGTGGGCAATGACTCAGGAAGGGTATCTGGGAGAGAAGGAATGGGCTGTACCAGGGGTTCCAGAAAGAAATCTAAGCTATGTAATATTTATAGATGTTTTGCTTTATTTACTTCCTCCAACCATTCTCACCAGGACAAAGCAAGCAATATGCCTCGTTACCTTCCTGTGACTTCTTTTCCCCTTCAGTTCAGCTCCTGGAGGGAAGAACATACCTTAATGTTCCTTTTTATTTTTCTAAATCTGATTCCCAGGGACATTAGTGAGGGTGGGTGAGGAGACTGTGATTTGTTGTAGGGCCCTAAAATTTAGAAAACTCTGTCATTGACAGTCATCTGAGCTTAAGGACTAGTCAGCAAGAATTCCATCAGATTATGGGTTTTCTTCTGTTTCCTACTACCACACCCCTACCACCAGCTCCTTCTCAGCAGCATTTGAAAGACTTACCCCTGGTACAAACATTTCCAGTTACAGTTCTGACTTATTTATAGAGAAATGTGGGATTTGTCTCAGGCCCTAAAAGCTAAGGCTGGTCCTAGGCTAGTTATTTCAAGTGATATGTATGTTTAGGAACTCCAATTCTTTTTTTTTAAAGGATACATAGAAATGTATTTATTATTATTAATTTTTCACATGAAGAAATTGAGGCCTAAGGAGGTAGCCTTCCTTGCTCAAGGTCATAACAGAAAATAACAGAATCAGGATCAAGACTCAGTTCTTTCCATTTCTTATCCATTTTTTTTTTACCTCTATGCCATATTAATTGGGTAAATGCAAAGAGCCTATAGGAACCCCCCATCCCTTGCACATAGTACTTTTTTCAAATAAAAACTTAAATCCCACACAATGGCATGACATAGGAACTCCAATTCTATAGTAATAGAAAGCAGTGGAGAGAAGACACTGAGTGGGCTATATTTCTTTTTAGCATTTTTTTCCTATCTTGGTTGTGTGCTCATTGACTAAAGTTGCCTGAGTGAAACAATAAAAGAGGATGAGATAGGAAGAGCAGTCAAAGTCCTCAGCAGAGAAAGATGAGGCTGGAAGAATGGCAAAGTAGAAAGCAATGGGAAAATTGGAGCGAAGAGAGAGAATTAGAGAACTGGGACTGAACATCTGAGGATATAACTGCAGGAGAATATCTCTGGTGTTTGAAAAAAGTCTCCTTAGGTGCCATTCAACTTGTTCTGTCATTGTTGAGTCAATTTTCAGCTATGTCTGCTCCTTGTGACCCATTTGGGTTGGGGGGGGTGTTTCTTGGCAAAGACACTGGAGTGTTTTGGTTCAACTTGTACCCCCTGACTAAAAGTTCCTTGATCTATTCACCATATTCCTTTGGGTCAGATAAAGGGTTTATGTAGTTGAGTGCTTTTTTCTAGCTGCCAATGCCCCCATTATGCTTGGTCATTCCTATACATTTGGAGAACTAAGGGTATCTTTACAGAGTGAGAGAGAATGGAGAGGATACCTTAAATGTTGGATGAGTGTTTGTGGGTAGGGGGAATGCACATTCATCTCCTGATGATCAATGTGCAGACTATTCATTCCCCATCCCTCAATCTCCTTACTCACCACTCTTATGTGATATAAACCAGGTGGGACAAAGTTACTGTCCCATTATCCATGCCAGGAACATTAGGAATGGCATCCAAACTGCCTGATCAGAGAAAGTGGTTTGGAGTCATTGGTCCTCAAACTTTGGACAATTTTCTGTTGTCCAAAATGAGCCGCTCAAAGGATAGGCAGAAGATATTATCTTACATTTTCTGTGATTCATTCATTCACAAAGGTAAATGAAAATTACATGCAGTTATTTTCAGAGGTGAATTTTCCAAGCTACTTGAACTTATAAATTTAGGAAGTGAATGTTGAAAACTAAAAATAAATTTATAAATTAATAAAAATAACAAAAATTAGACCTCACCCCCCCAAAAAAAAACCAAACCTGAAGTGGATGTTTCTGTATTTTTGCAACAACCAAGTACAGCACACATATGACTATTTTGGTAATAACTCATTTCCCGAACACTCTGCTCAAAATCCTTTGGGAAATAGGTGATATAAGTATGATTTCTAATTTACAGATGGGAAAACAGGTTCAGAGATGTTCAATGACTTGTCTGTGATCACAAAGCTGAGACACATTTGATCTGGGATTTCAATTTAAGTCTCCTAATTCCAAATCTTGCCCTCTGAATGGTCATTTCATCTTGATCTATGCAGTATGAAATGGGGATTTGACTATTATGCATGATTTTCATAGTTAATCAAGTCTGGGTGAAATGTAAAATGAACAATTCATATGTTTTGGGTCTTGGAGTAACAGAATGGGAGCAGAAATGTCAGAGAGGCAGGGCAATAAGAGACAGAGATGGTTGCCTTGGGAGTCAGGAAGGCATTTATTTAAGTCTTGCCTGGGATGTTTCACTAGCTGTGTAACCAAGGGCAATTTGTTTAATCTCTCTGTGCCCCAGGTAAGTCTTTTTCAGAGGGGGATGGCAAAGCAATTGGGATTAAGTGACTTGCAAGGTCACACAGCTAGTGTCTGAGGCTGGATCTGAACTCAGATCCTCCTGACTCCAGGGCTGGTGCTCTATTCACTGAGCCATCTAGCCATCCTCCCAGGTAATTCTTTAAGGCAATCAATTACAGGTGTATTGATGAACTGTGTTGGTGCAAGGAGTTCATAGAATCATAGGATCCTAGATGTAAGGCTGGAGAGACCTCATGGGTTTTCCAATCTGGCACCCTTATTTTATGGATGAGGAAACCAAGGACCCTCAGAGAAATTAGAAAACTTGCCCAAAATACACCTAGATACAGGAAGTGGCAAAGCTAGGATTTGAATTCATGTCCTGGATAACTCCAACCCCAATTCTCTTTCCACTGCCCTGCCCTTTCCTTACATCAGGGAAATCACAGCCTGAGACCAAAAAATAGTGTTTGACTTGAGGGCAAAAGATTCCATTGAAGTGTTAATTAAGGACTTGACTAATTAATTTTGGATCTAGGCAACAGTTTCAACATCTCATGGCCAGAAGAGATTCTCACTTTTAAAGAAACTGGTGGGTGGCGCTGGGGAAGCTAGAAAACAAACAAGAAGGCAACCTGGGGTCTTTGATACCCAAAGTCAAAACCTATCTATCAAAACCTGTATGATCACTGAGGCTCAAAAACATCTAAGAACCTTCTGACTACCAGGGGTGGGGAACCTGCGGCCTCGAGGCCACATGTCTAGGTCCTAGGTCCTCAAGTCTGGTCCTTTGACTAAATCCAAACTTCACGGAACAAATCCCCTTAATAAAAGAATTTGTTCTGTAAAACTTGGACTCAGTCAAAAGGTCATACCCAAGGATCTAGAAGGCCACATGTGACCTTGAGGCCTCAGGCTCCCCACCCTGGTTCAGTTTAATTGAATTAGCCTACTATATGCCAAGCATTGTGTTATGTACAATGATACAAAGATAAAAATGTAAGAATTTTGCTCTGGAAGAACTTACATTCTTGAAATGCCCAACCTGGGAGATGAAGGAAGACATCTGGTCAGACTACTTCCTGAGTTGTATAAAATCTGAGGGGTCAGTAGAATAACCTCCTAAATGGTCTCCCTTCCTCAAAAGTTGCCCTACTCTGATCCATCTTCTACTCAAGTGCCAAAGTGATTTTCCTAAATCATAGATCTGATTATATCACATATCCCCCCTGTGCCCCAGCACACTCACCAAATTGTTGTGACTCCATATTTCTGTCAGGATGAAATGTAAAACCTCTGCCAATTAGAGCTCTTCATTACCTGGCTCCTTCTTATTTTTCCAGCCTTCTACTTTATTCCCTTCTATGCATAGTATGATGCCATCACACTGGCCTATTTGCTGTTCCTCAAATAGGACACTCTATCTTCCATAGATGTCTTCCCTTCTGAGATTGCTTTCTCTTTATTCTGCACTTAATTTCATTATTTATATATTGTCTTAACTAGAATATGAGTTTCTTGAAGTCAGAGACTGCTTTTTTTTTTTTTGGCCTTTTTTCACTTCTATTTATAGTGCTCAGTACTGTGCCTGGTACATAGTAAGTGCTTAATATTTAAATACTTGCTGACTTCCTGACTTCCTCTTTTTTACCTTCAGATCACTATGGGCCTGGAGCACCATCTGTGACTCCCAACTGAAGCAAGAATGATGGCAGTTCAGAAGAAGGAGGATCAAACCCTCAAGCCTCTCCTCACTGCTCCTCTTATCAAGTGGCCTTGTCTGGTAAGGGAAGACTTTACAATCTTTGTGGTGTTACTAAACACAAATGTGCATAAGGGAAAAGAATAAAGTGTATCCCTATTGTTTTCTATAAGAAATGATAGGAAATCATTCAGGAAACCTGCCAGGTACCACCATCAAGAAATTGCTACTTTTGGTATCATGGAAATCTGATGCCCAGGATTTGTAAATCATTCAATACAGGAAAAGTAGACAACAGATAGTTATGACAAAGCAAGTCTAAGAACTTTTGGCTGAGTCTAAAAAAGTCCAACAGAATCTCAAAGAGAATATATACTTTTGCTCATGAATAGTCAACAAAAAGGGTGGGACAACTAATAAAGAAGAAAGAAGTAAGGCTATTTCTCCAAACATTATCAATAATTTTATAAAGTATGACTTCAGGAAGAATGTTAGCAGTAGACATGTATTAAATTTCTTTGTACATGATCACTCCGATTTTTGCTATACCTCCTAATGAACTCCCTAATCTCCATGATATGTAGATATTATATGACAATTGGTGTATTCCAAAACATAACTTCTCAAAAGTCTCCCTTAAAAGTTTAAAACAAACAAACAAACCCTTAAGGTTCTGAAAGAAAGCTACCTCTGTTCTCAATTAAAACATTATATTCACAGAGAACTATAAACAATCCTAATGCAACAAATATTCAGAAGTTTAAATCAGGTCATTGTAGACAAAGTGAACAAAAACTACAACAAATAATGAAAAGCATAGCTTTATTTGGTTTATCCATGAAAATTTTACCTTTAGATTGTTTTAATTAATATGCTAGCTCAATAAATAACTACTAAGAAAGTTAAAAGTGTTTTTTTACATTCCTCTCTATAATGTAAAATATTTGGTTAATAACTTTATTTTCTTAAAACAAGAAATTCTCAAAAGCCAAGAATTCAGAATGCAGAATACATCTTGAATTTGTGTTCAATTAATTAAATCTTAACGAGTAGGTTTAAAGAAAATTGTCTTCTCTTTTTGCTTTCAGGGCTTATATAGCAAATAAACCAAAACAATAAAGTGCATCATTGTAGAATCATCTGTCAACTTAGGAGCTAAGGTTCTGATAAATACTTTTGAACTTAATAGTTTATTGCTAGTACACAAGTCACTTTGTTTCTTTTGTTTTGCTCAACCTGCCAGCATCTAATTAGGGAAACAGGCATTAAGGGTATTTGACAAATAGTCAGGCCGAGATGTGCTGTACATTTTCATACACACCAATAAATGATGAGAGGAAGTTTAAGATGCAGTAAAAATAAATTTCGAGAGTTTAGCTCTGGTTTCATATAACAGCACTTCCATAAAGTACTTAGAACAGTAAGGCAGCAGTACCCTTCAGATAGTACACAGGGGACACATCCTTTAAATAAATGTGTTCCTTTGCCTGAACAGAAGTTCAAACCTGCTCAATTATCATTAATTTTTTTCCTTTTATTATTATTATTATTTTTTCCCCAAGCGTGAACGAAGAAGCCGCGGCCTCTGAGGTTTTGCAGGCAGCCCTTGCTTGGCCCGTCTAGGTTACTGGCGATTATTCATCCAGCCGCGATCCAACAGTCGCGAGTTTGGGGCAAAGCATTTTTTTTTTCAACCTCCCCCGCTACTTTGGAGAAACTGAGGAGGGAAGTGTTGTACGCACTTCAGATCCAGCCAGCAGCACCCAGGTGAGTCGGTCAAGGAAAACAGCAAGGTAGAGAACAGTTTAGAAAGAAGTCTTTGTCACAAGTTCAGATGCATGGGAAGACAACCCTTAAAAAGGCATCACCGGCTTGCACAGCACTAAAAACAATTGCCATAGGAAAGGACGATGAAAACAGCTGCCCGAAACCTTTGAGGCCGAGAGCGGACTCAAATGCAGAGGGCATCCCCTCCCTCACTTTGGGAGTAGTTCTCCCAGAAGTATTCTCCTCTTGGAGAATGGGATAGGAATCCCTAGAGGGGCCAGGTTCGGGTATCCTGGAACTTCTGGTTGGCTCTTTTATTAGTGACAATGGAAAAAAGTGGATGGCGAACGGGCAACTCTGTAGAGGAAGAAGGAGAAGGGAAGATTGAGGGCTGATGGGATCACACACGCCAGCAACAGCAGCAGAGGCAGTGATTTGCTCGTGCACTGTGACCCGGGACAGCAGATTTTTTTTATACCCCCTACCCCCCCCCCCCCCCCTTTCAATCCTTCGCCCTCCCCTCCTCTTCCTTCTTTCCTTTTAAAGGACTCCTTCCCAGGAAAGCTGTCAGCAGCCAGGAGAAGCTGTTTGTACTCTGCTCATACTGGAGGAGCCCTTCTCCCTCAGCCTGGCGAGGTGGGGATGAGCCCACGGTAGAGAGTAGCAGCGCCTTCATTGCCTGCCTTCTCTACTGTTCGGACGCCGCCACACGTGGGACGTCTTCCCTTCTTACTGGGCTCAGGTCCCTTAGGCTACTCTGGGCAGTTCGTAAAGGTGCGGGAGGAAATAAACTGCACTCTAAGACCTCCATCAGCAAGTTCCCACCTCTTGGTGTGATTTTTCCTGCGAGGAGTGGGGAGGGAGGAAGGGGGGGGGCGGTTGGCAAGGTGTTAGAAGCGCCCCCCAGGCCCAGAAAACTATGATTCGGGTAAAAAGCCTCGGCAGCAGCAGAAACAGTATCAGCAGTCCCAGGAGCCTCGGTCACCGAAGCAGCAGCGGCAGCCACAGCAGCCAGGGTGGTGGTTACTCCTGCCCCCTCGGGAGCGCACTGCTATCCAGTGAATTCCGCTGTAAGCGCCTCGCGTAGCGGCTCTCCTCGAGCGCTCCAGTAAGAGAGCCTTCCTGACCTCGGCCAGACTGGGTTCTCAGCTCCATTCTACCTGATGCACCATGCTGACCTCGGGACTGCGGGGACCAGAGAGCCACCGCGACAGCCTGCCTGGGTCATTCTGATCTCGGCGGGAGCTGTCTCTGCCGTCGGGGTAAGCCTGGGGTGCTGGGCGACCGCGCGCCCCCAGTTTCACAACTTACTGCTTAAGGGAAGCAACCGCAGGTCCTGCCTCTGCCTCCCTCCACCACACCCTCTCCTTTCCCTAAAATCCTTACGAAAGGCGATGGGGGCGCTGCTGGCTCTCTGCCTCCTCCTGGCCTGGCTGCGCTGGGACCCCGCTGGGGCGCAGCAGGACGGGGAGTACTGCCACGGCTGGGTGGACGCGCACGGCAACTACCACGAGGGTTTCCAGTGCCCAGAGGACTTCGATACGCTGGATGCCACCATCTGCTGCGGCTCCTGCGCCCTACGCTACTGCTGCGCTGCCGCCGACGCCAGGCTCGAGCAAGGGGCTTGCACCAACGATCGCGGCGAGCTGGAGCACCCCGGCATCACCGCGCGTAAGTGTCCGGGCCCCGAGCAGCCGCAGCCCCCCTTCTTGCCATGCTGGCTTTGGTTGTTTGCGCGCCAAGTGTGTGGGTGTGCGCGCGTGCACGATCTGCTTCTTCCCTAGCCGGAATACTACACCCTCCCAAGGTTGAGCCCGTTCAACTAGTGGACTGAGGGAGAGAAAGGAGGAGTTGCTTTCCCGGCTCCTCTCCGACTCCCTCGCACGTCCCCCCAGGGCTAGTCCTTGGTGTGCTGACTACCATGGGACTAGACGGGGCGGGTGTGAGACCAGGGACACGGGTGCCCAATTCCACTCCTTCTCATCCCACTTTCCGTGGTAGGACAGAGGAGGCGCGCAACCCATTAGATAGGCGCAGGTCTGGGTGCAAGTTAAAAGATGCCGCCCCTTCCTCACCCACAGAGATCAGACTTTTCTTATTTCCTAATGCTTAGCACAGAGCCTGGCACACCCTAAGCGCTTAATAGATGCAGTTGACTTGACTTAGGGGCCAAGGGCTGGTATGGTTTGCCCGGTGTACGCGGTATTGTAGGCTTCAGCGAATGTGCGTAAATTCTACGAGTTTTCCAAGTAGACTAGTAAGGTGGGGGGAGGATATAAAGAGTCCAGGTCTCCCGTCTCCCTAGAGCTGGAAGACGTTAGTGAGTGGTGATGGAGTGTGAAACTTTACTCCTGACGCCAGTTAATCAACAGCCCCGTACTGAAGGCAAAGCCTGAGTCACTTTTTCTTTTAAACCTTTACTGCACCCCTCCCCCATTCCCTTTCCTTTCTTTGCATCAAATTACCCTTTCCCTCCCCCACAACCAAACTGAAAACAGCGCAAATCACCGCCACCGGCGTGGCGATTTTAAAAGCCCCAGTAGGCAGCCCTCCTCCCCTTTATTCTCGCATCAGAAAACACGGGTCGAGTTTCCGCTAACTTCAGAGCTGAATAAATCACAGCCCCGACTGAGGAACCTTATACCTTAGGAAGAAAGTTGTGGGTTTTTTTTTTTCCACCTGAGTCTTAACTTTGGGGAAGCACGAAACTAGAGGAGACGGTGAGGCCAGGGAGCCCTGACGTCGTGGAGGTTTGGACGAAACAGGTGAAGTAGCCCAGAGGACACAAGGTCGGTGGTAGATAAAGTTAAGGGAAGAAGCCCTCCACAAAGGAGAATGATTGCTGTTGGAAAGGGAAGGCAATACGAGCTTCCTTTGATAAGTTTTGTTTTAGAATCTGGTTACTCCCCCCATTTCTGTTTGGGGGTCACTCGGATATTAGGAGGACTTGGGAAGTAGTTGTGGGGAAGAGTATTTTAGATGCTCGGTGTGTGATGCCTAGTCACACAGCTAGAACAGTTCCATTTATAAATGAATCGGTTTACATTATATGTAAATCATTTTGCACACTTTAAAAAGCTGTATAAACGTTATTGTTATAGAAAAAGAGCACAAATCTCTCCCAATCACTCCTTTCTCCTTATCATTTGAGAACCTGGTTCCTCCCTTGGGTCCGAGGTGCTTAAATAATTTATGCTTAATTTCTCAGGTTTCGGCATTCTTGCCACTAGCAGCCTAGGAATTTCTCTCTCTCTCTCTCTCTCTCTCTCTCTCTCTCTTTCCTTCTCTTTCGTTCGCTCTTCTTCT